>NC_045545.1:4880166-4975166 GCF_009769535.1 Thamnophis elegans
CTGCTGGGTGAAGTTCTACTGAGCAGGATGCTTCCACCGGAGGAAAGGAGATAACTCTTTTTTTTAAATTTATTATCCTTCTTGTAAAAATCTGCACTTGGAAACTGGGAGACTCGCCCTAAAGGGCAAGTAGTAATCTAGGGGGTGAGAACTGTGTCTCTTTCCTTTCTTCACTAAGAGTATCCTTTAGCTTACAGTCCCTTTTATTCAAGGAAGAAGCCGTTCTATTTGTTCTGAATACAATGGTGCTATTGTGCTTTACTCTGTTACACAGAGAACAAAATCATAAGCAAAATGGGTGTTTTTTTAATGTTTCATGGTGTACGCTGCCAACCTTCCTGAGATGGGCGGCTATAGAAATCAAATAAATAAATAAATAAAATACATGATAGTAACAGCTGAGTTGTAGATCAGAACGAGCACATAACTACATAAGAAGACTTCATTTTTCTCCCTGTAATTTTAGTGCAGTGGTTACTTGAGTCCAGGCCATCAGTTAGTATACAGTACAACGTTTAAGCTCTACCAACGTAAGCAGAGCCCTTGCACTTACTGAAGGCCTGGGATTTTAATTAATAATTGGGATTTTAAAAGGCACATTTAAAGGCTAAAAACCTCTATGGGTGTCCTGTTAAATGAAAGAAGAATGGTTTACTATTTTAGCCTGTATTACAATGCTAGAAAATAAGGGTTTTTTCCAAAAAAGATTCACAAAAAGGATACAACAAGAAAGGATACACTTTTCATGACACAGTATTACTGCAGTATTTACGCAGGAATGTTTCTAAAGAAGAACAGCAGAATGTGGTTTAATCCTTTTATTCGCTGGGTTTTTTTTTTATATCTAGACTGCCCATTTTGAAATAGTGATCATCATTTAAAAATTTGTAACCAAATATAACTTAAAAGAAATGGGCACAACATCTCAAATCTACAACAAATATTTTACACTATTTTATGTTACCTGCCATAGTTTTTGAAAAAAAAAAAAAAAGGCACTACGTCAATTTTGTTGAGCTTCCTCACTTTTTGTGCTGTTTTCCAAGGTGACAATCTTTGGCAGAAGCTAAGCAATGTACGTCTAGAACATGTAACTATGATCCAATTGAAATGCTGCTAACACAACTACATTAAATGTATTTGTTCAAAATATATGCACTGAAATTACACAGCAGGAAGTCACTCTTGTCACAACAGTGTCAGTAAACTACTCCGTACTTCTTTGTTATAAATCCAGAGATAAAATTGGGGGGGGGGGGGGGGGAGCCATTTTCATAATATACATTTCCCTTGACTCTGCAATTCAAGGTATACCTTCGGAATTCGCTCCAGACACTATAACCATAGCACCACATGCAGGCACGATGAAGAAATGTGTTAATTAAGGTTACCTAACAAGGATTATTTTAGTAGTAAAATCTGGAATAGAATGGGAAGTATGAACAGAGACAAGAATTCTCCTGGAGTTAACTCTCTGTCTTGGAAAAGGAGAGGTTTGAACAGTGGTGGGTTGCTTATCCCGTTCCAACTGGTTCGGTTGGAACGGGGCTGGTGGCGTCCTCGTGCACGTGCACAGTTCACGCATGCGTCATAGTGCCTGCGCAATGCTCCAGCTGCTCGCAGAGAATCGCGCAGGCGCTGTATGTGCCATCCAGCTGCTCGCAGAGAATCGCACAGGCGCTGTATGTGCCATGCGCCTGCATGGAAGCGCAGAAGCCTTCAAAGACCGGTAAGGAGCGCGGGCGGACGAGTGGGCCCTTCGCCGACCAACCGGTTTGCGGGGACCGCCGCGAACTGGTTGAAACCCACCCCTGGGTTTGAAGCTAAGAAACAGAACTAAGATTTCTGTTATTGTGGAGGACCTTGGAAGTTTTAGTAGGTTTGACTGCCAGTAAATCTCAACAGCTACAAAAATGGTTCTAAGTTTATGAAATTAATGGAAGATTACTTCAATCTCGAGACCTGATGATTTCATGAGAATGGCACACACACATATTTACACCGTACAATGGATAATGAAGGTTTGTGTACGTGGGGCTTACAAGCACTGCCCCAACTCTGAATTTATAAACGTCTTCAGTCATCAAGCTTGGCTGGGCTAGTTTCTGTCTTTTTGAAACTGAACTAAAGGACATAATGCTCTGTTTTTTCTGCAGACCTATAGGGTTGTTGAAGGAACTTACTTCATCACTGCTTAGCTATTACCTAAATAATCTGGCAGTAGAGAAGCTGGAGAATGCTGGTTTGATCATTGTATTCGGAACATTTATTCATAATTTGATAAGCGATTGAGCATCAACAAGCAGAACACCTATTATTTTATTGTCAGTTTTCTATTTCACTGTCAAATATGTTCCAAGTGGCATACAAAAGCATTCCCTGCTCCAGTTTTGCCCACAAATTGTCTACAATCAATCTGAGGATAAAAGTGACTGAATCAAGATCACCTGGTGAACTTCCATGACTGGGGATGGACTTGAAAGTGGAGTTTCATTGATCCTAGGTGAGTGTCTTAACCACTTGAAAGAGCAAGCAGTATGTGAACATTAATGATTGTGTGTCCTTACGAAAAGGGTTTATCAGGAACAAAACTTTTAAATTTGGCCCCAGGCACTTTTGAGATACAGTGGATTTACTCTGTCTGGGATGAAAAGAAAAATCTGAAACTCTTTTCTAATCATTATTTTGATAACCGTAAAAAATAATTCACCCTAAAAATTTTCAACAAAATTTTTTAAAAAATGTTACCAGAATTTCTAATTAGCTAAGACATATTTAAAATGTTTATTTAAAATATTTAAAATATTACTAGCTGTTTTAAAGATGAAAACAGCCTAGCCAAACCAACTAGAAAAAACTATGAACTCTGACATCATTACTCAAAATCTGTCAAATCTCAACATTAAGGATATTAAAAACATTAAACAGAAATGGCCGCAAGTTCAGGAAATAACACTAAAAACATGAAAGATCAAGAGGTAAGTGTTGAAACCTCATGAGATTTTGATCATTTTTAAAATGGTTATTATCTGTTTTTAGGTATTCACATCATAGTACAAACATGGGTGTCAAACTCGCCACGTCACATTGATGTCACATAATGTATGGCAACACTTTTTGCCTTCGCGGATCTGGGGTGGGTGTGGCCTGCATGTGATGCATCTGGCCCGTGGGCCGCCAGTTTGACACTCCTGTAGTACAATATCATGTGATGGTATCTGATGCTGAATTTGCTATTCCCAAGGTTCAATAAATCTTAAATTAAATGATCAAGACTGACTGGTATTTTAATCCAAGACAATTAATAAACTAATAAGACAGTCCCTTCCTTGCTGATATGCGTCTAGATCATCTGGTGCATTTGGGTGAGTCACTGTCTTAGCCCGCAGCCCCTCAAAGGGTAGCTATGGGAAAAATAGGGAGGAAGGAGTATTGTGTATATTTGCTGCCTTGAATTATTTACAAAGTAATAAAGGTGGGATTTAAAAAAAATCTGATAAATAAATGCACATCCAGCATAGCTGGATGTGCCATTTGATGTGATTGGATGCCTACAGATTCAGTAGCCAGGATCCCAGGATTGTTGCAAATATAAACAATATAAATGAAACACCAACCATTTAAGTTTTTAAACAAACGCAAAGGTATTAAAGGATTTTGCCTAGTAATGAAAAAATTAGATTAACCTTTTTGTGACAAAATTCTAAAGGAGTTCCTCTACCATTTAATTGAGAACAGAGCTAGATATTTCACAGTTCAGGAAGACTAGTCAAAATCACAAATGGATTCATTCCAGGCTGATGTTCGTTAGTGAAATGTCACTTTAAAAAAAACAACACTATAGAAGTTTGCAAACACCCAACAAAGAGAAAAATGTATTGATTCACCAGAAATCAATATTGTTTAAACAAAATTTAAGATTGTGGCCTAAGTATCACTTTGGATAAACTCTATCTGGGCCATTGTTTCAAATTCTGCAGCAGGTATATGCAAAACTCATTTCCTAGGACAAAATACTCCAATATTCGTAAGAACACTTATCTTCCAAAGTACACCAATCCACCATTCATATATTTTCCCAGTGAGAACTCGCTTTCTGTTCCTGGGACAAGGAGTTTTGTATACAATTGCTCATCAGGTAACATTCATAATGTTCCTTTGCAGGGAGGGGGGGGGAGCTAAGCAGGGGACTGTCTTATTAGTTTATTAATTGTCTTGGATTAGAATACCAGTCAGTCTTGACATAGAAAATTAAATTTATCAATAGAAAAAGTCCAATCAGCTAAAATGTAGCTGTGAATTAAAGAACAGCAATTAAACTTATAAACTATTGTCAACTGAAGCCCCACCTTCCAAATTCAGCCAACCCAAGCAATTTTTATATAAAGGTTTTCATAGTCAAAATGGGTTGTGAGAATGTAACTTACTTTCAGGTTTTTTTCCCCTCTAGGTTTTCTCTTGTCTTTGGCATCTGGCTTCGGTCTTGCTGATCGAGCGAATTGCTAGGTATTTATTAAGGAGCAAAAGCCTAATTGCAAGTTACATTTTATTTGTTACTCTTGCAATAATCTTTATCTCATGGCGAAGTGATGATGAAGCTAACAAAAAAGTCACAAATGGTCCCAATAAGTTCAGTGATTAGGTAGCTGCTCATTCAATTAGAAAACTTTCAGTCTGTTTCAGGATTATTTGGGAGTTATAAAAAAAGATAAGCACAGAAAGTACATATTTTTTTTTCTCTTAATCCATACTAGATATAGTGGAGATAATCGAATGTTCTTTGAACTCTTCAAAGAATTATACTACTTTAACCATTGATCTAAAACTTAGCAAAATAGAAATTCATATTAGAAATAAAGTTCTGCATTACAACTTACCATTCTATGGAAAACCCATTTCCAACTATTTTGAGGCAGATTCTTAGCTTACATATAAAGTCATTTTTTTTCCTGTAAATAAGCAATAGTTGCCTAGAATCAAATGCTGTCATGCATCGTGATTAGAAACTATAATGGCTGTGTTCACACATTGTAGCAAGCCACAAAAATCACATTTTAAATACAGGTGGTCCTTGACTTATGACTGTATGAGCCCAGAATTACAGTTGTAAGTTGGGCTGCTCTTTAAATGGATCACTATGTGACCATGCCGCATTTTACAACTTCTTTTTTTTTTTTTGCAATGGCCATAAGGCAAACACCGCAGTCATTAAGTGAACACAAGCAAGCTCATTGTCAGCAATTGGTTTGTTTGTTTTTTTTTTGCTGGAAATTGGAAGTAAATGCCAGTTTCCAGGGGGAAAAAAGGAACACAAATAACAGTTATATGACTATGGGAATGCTGCAAATGGTTGTAAATGCAGGACAGTTGCCAAACACGCAAAATGCAATCATGTGGCCCAGGGAGCAGAGGGGAGTGTAGCTGTCAGAACTCGGAATCCAAGTTGTAAGAACCTTTTTTTGGGGGGGTGGGGGGGGTGTCAGTTGTAACTTCAAATGGTCCTTAAGGGATCAACTGTAACTTCAGTCATTTAAAGGACCAATTGTAAGTCAAGAACTATCCGTAGACACAATGTATAATGTATGAACCTCAAAAAGATACTCCCACAGGATAAATCCCAGTCAGATTTTATACTTCCAGAAAATAATATTTGAATTTATCTGAGTTGTATGTGAGAATAAGCAAAGCTTGCTTGTGTTCAAATATTATACATTACTAAATGGAAGATTTTGTGACTGCCCAGTTAACTAAAATGAAACACAATTTTTAAAATGAAGGATACAACCACCATTGGCTTATCGAATAAGAGATATCCATTTGTTTCTTTTAAAGCTTTTGCAGCTGCTTTTTCATTAGGAAGGCCAATAAAAGCTTGTCCTTTCATGCGGCCTTCTTTCATTAAGCGTATATCAAACCTAGGGTATGCCAAGAGAAAGCAATTTATTGTTTTTTGGATTTTTTTTTTCAATATCCAACAGAGTGGACCATTCATGCAATTTAATAACAGTTTCAGATCATATAGCATTCATCTAACTGTCTCTTCAAAAAGCCCAATACAGCAGCTTTATTTTTGTAAGATGATATACTATAAAAAAAAAAATTGCCACTTAAAACCGGGTTCTTACAAGACTTAAGAATAAAAGAAAGAGGTATTTTCTGAAGCCTTGAATTTCCCCTATTAACCTTGGCTTATTTTGATACATAACAGTTAAAACTATATCTGCCAGGTTGCCTTTTGCTAGCACCCCACAATTTCTAGCATCTATGGCTGCAACTAATTCGCATTAACATTTTTAACATTATCTATTCTATAGACCTCGTGTTTTACAATTTATCAATGTATATAAAACATCGCCTTCTTAAGATATACTTTATCTGCCATGTTCTGGCGCAGTGGTTAGGGTGCAGTACTGCAGGCCACTTCAGCTGACTGTTATCTGCAGTTCAGCCGTTCAAATCTCACCGGCTCAAGGTTGACTCAGCCTTCCATCCTTCCGAGGTGGGTAAAATGAGGACCCAGATTGTTGGGGGCGATATGCTGACTCTGTAAACCGCTTAGAGAGGGCTGAAAGCCCTATGAAGCGGTATATAAGTCTAACTGCTATTGCTATTGCTATACTCAAGATGTCCATATCTAAATAGCGCTTTTTTTGCTTGTCCATTGCCATAACTTTTTTTTTTCCAGGAATATTTCTCCCCAAACCTTTCGACTTTCTCCCAATTCTATAGTCTCTTTCCCAACCAAAGTCTTCTCCTGGAAATAAACATAGTTCAGATTGCTTGTTAAGGTGCTGGTCCAGAAATCAGGAGGCTAGGAGTGCCAGGCCTCCCTTTGGCATGAAAGCCAGTTGTCAGTCACTCTCTTTCAGTTCAACCCATTTCACAGGGTTGTTGTTGTGGGGAAAACAGAAGGCAAGATATATTCACCACCTTGAATTTTTATATGTATAAAGGGGGATACAAAAAAAATCTAAAAATAATGATATTATTATTTGACTTATCCAGGCACTTACATTATTCGTTCAGTTTCTGATGAAAAGTCAATGTATTTTCCAAAAATAAATTTCAAATCCTGGGATTGAAATAAAAACAACAACAAAAAAAAAGTTAGTAAGCATAATGAAAGAGCCAAAATATTCTGCTTTGCTTCCAGTTACCTTTTCTTGAACTTGTTTAGATAAATTCTTCACATAAATTCTGCAGTTTGGATCTCCGGGGTCGTAATTTTTGAAGACAGAAAGTGTTTCCATTTCTGGAACATACACAAAATTCAGAATATTATTTGCAGTTTGCATTGTGGGGTAACTTGCTTGATTAAATATTTAAAACTGATGATAAGACTATAGTGACAGATTAAAATTAAAAAGTTAACACCAGTATCACATGGGGATATAATCCAATTCAGTATTTCCACTGTATGCTACAAAATGCTTAAAAAATTATAACGTCACCTTTTTTTGAGATTCTGCCTTTTTCTAACACTCTTTTAGAAACAAATTCTGAAGGAATTTCATCCTCTTCATCTTCTGTGTCCTCTTTATGATTAGAACTGAGAGCCGGGAAAATTTTTCCAAACCCTTCATTAGTTATATCATCAGCTTCCGAGGAAGAGTCTATTTAAAAGAAAGAAAGATGCAAAAAGTTTAAATGGTGTTTAAATTGAATGAACAATTTAACAACAACAGCAGCGTAAGGTAAATTTCAGCATCCTTAATCTCACTGAATTCAAAAAGCTTAAAAATATTCTGGATAGATGCCATCAGCAGCAGAAATAGTAATTGCTAGAAATAGAAATTCACAGCAGATATAATGTCTGAAAATACTATGGTAAGAACTAAACAATTCAGATCATTTGTATCAACTCCACATAAATACAGGTAGTCGCAATTTATTATTGCCCACAATTGGGATTGGCAATTCTAAGTGATACAATCATGAAGTGAACAATCATGTGATCACACCCAACTTATGATGGCATCTCATCAGGTTCTAGCTGTGGTGGTTAACCAAATCATTCACAATTAAGCGTGATGTCTTGTGACCATAACTTGAGACCTCTTGTCAGTTTCCCCACTGATTTTGCTTGTTGGGAGCCAACTATGAAGGTCACAAATGGTGAATGACAACAGGATATTGTAACGGTCGCAAATGCACACCAGGTGCCAAGCGCCCGAATTGCAATCCCATGACTGCAGGGATGCGGCAATGGCTGCAACTTTAAGAGGAGGTCATAAGACTCCTTATTTCGTGCCAATGTAAATTTGAATGATCGCTGAATTGTCAGTAAACAAGGACTCTATGTTTAATGCTTACATCATATATTAGAATGCTTAAAGCAGTATCTTGCAGAACTTTAACAATCCCTATTGGCATTATTTGTTCTACTAGAAGTTAAGAAAGTAGCTTGCCTAAGCTGATTCCTCAGAGAAAGATCACAGAGATTAGCAATTTGACTCAATCCTCACACACTAGTGCACACCACAGAAAATCTAAATTGTAAGTTGTTGGTAAGCAAACACTTATTTTGTACCATCATTGTGCTCCTTTTCCACGCTTTTCTGAAGAATAGTAGGCGTCTCTGAAGAAATGTTAAATTCAATCTTCTTGATTCCTATTGTTTGTGGCTGCTCAAACACATCTGAAGGTGTCAGTGCTGGGTGCAAATTACTGTTCGCAAAACATGAAGTTCATTTTTTTTTAAATTGCCAAATGATTTCCCCTCCACATCTCCTAACCATTTTACATTTCTTTGAAAGCATTTTCATCTTTTATACAATAGCAGACAATTAAACAATCTAGTATCTTTCAGCAGGCATTCCTTTCTGAACTAACTTTGTGTGCTACAGATTATGTGGAACAATGCAATTTGAAAAATTAAAGCTATATAGCAATAGCAGTTAGACTTATATACCGCTTCATAGGGCTTTCAGCCCTCTCTAAGCGGTTTACAGAGTCAGCATATCGCCCCCAACAACAACAATCCGGGTCCTCATTTTACCCACCTCGGAAGGATGGAAGGCTGAGTCAACCCTGAGCCGGTGAGATTTGAACAGCCGAACTGTAGAACTGCAGTCAGCTGAAGTAGCCTGCAGTGCTGCATTTAACCACTGCACCACTTCGGCTCATATAGATAACCCTTTGACTTTGACTTGCAACTACAATTGAACTCCAAATTTTGGTTGTAAAATTAAGTGACTGGTCAGTGAATGGCGGCTTACTTGTAATTGTTTGTTTATCAATCAAATTTAGAGACTGTCTATCTCACTTACAAATCTTCAATTTTTATTCATTGGGCATAACATTGAGGCAACTTTATTTTATGAACCCAAATGTGCCATTCAAAAGGCAATTGAACTTTCTTGTTTTTTTTCCTTGAAAATGTTTCATCGAGCTTTGTCTGTTCAGCCAGAACACAGCACCACGACTTGGATGACTGAGAATCTCTATAAGCACTTCTTTATTAAGGAAAATATATTTTTTTCTATGGTTTTGATCACTCTTTTGAATATTCAGGGTAATTTACTAATACATGCTTGTGGAAAAAAACTATTCAAGCATTAGAACAATTTTATTAACTCCTGAGACAAAAGTCGGACAGGCTCTCACTATTATAATCAGGTATTCTAAAACCTGCTCTTCAGCAGAGATAGAATTGCCAGCTATGTGTATCCCTGTAGAAAAACTTTTTCTGATTGAATATTTGTTCAACTCAGCGAGTCAAGAAGCTGAAGAAATAGTCTATACCTATAATGCTTGGAGTTAGAAAATAATCCAGAGACAAGCAGGTGGAGTAGCAATCTAATTTAACTCAGTTGTAGTTCCCCTGTGCACCTACAAGCCCCAGAGACAGAAGTTTAATACTGGGAGAGAAGTCAAATCTCAACCCATCGTTTTTCATGAATAATTCTAGTTAAGGTATTTCTGTCCCAACAGAAGCCACTGTATGCTAAATTAAACTTCAAATGTTTTCTACAAAAAATGTAAGCTACAGCCTCATGTTAAACATGGACTTTATGCATGCTATAAATTATTGCTATTATTTTAAAAAATCCATATTGAATATTTTTTTTCCAAAACTTGCTTAAGCTGGTATTTTCAATTCCCACTGAGTCAAAACCCAGGAAATTGAAAATAATATATATTCCTTATGATCCACATCACATATACTGTATATGATGATGAGTTTTGATTTCATGAGCCACATACAGACAGTTTGCCTTAGACTTTCAGGCCAATTATTGGCTACAGAATAACATGGCTATGCAAACATTTAACAAAACAGCTTTCTTAATCATTTAATGTACATATCCTAGGAGAAAATATGCTATTTTCTATATAGAACTATAAGGCACAGTATGTTCCCCAAACATGATCTATCATACAAGCTGGCAAAATCGGCTTAATGTGCTATTTGTAGGTCAGCAAGCAATTAGTCTTTCATTCAAGACATCCACAAGTGTACAATGAGGTTTATTGTTAATTGGCAATATTGTGCATTAACTTTTGTGTCATACCTGGGTGGAGCAACTAGGGAAGCATTTAATAAGTCCTTTATCTTCCTTTTTTTCCTTGTGTGACGCTGCTTTGTTGGCATCGGTCGTTTTGGCTGAAGTGTTGCTAGTTCCACCAATTTTGTAAATCTAAAAATTGAATATATAGTTAACTTTTTATATCTATACAGAAAAAAAAATGATTCCCCCCCCCCCTAATATCTTCTTAGATAGATATTAACATTTTGGAGGAGGAGGAGGAGTAAGGGGCTGATTCTTGTGTAAAATGTTAATGTCTTTCTAAGAGATCCAATATTGTAATAGATCATTATAGCACAGAAAATAAAAATTAATTATAGCTTTATGTTTATTTACAGTAGTGGTAGTCAACCTGCTCCCTACCGCCCACTAGTGGCGTTCCAACTTTCATGGTGGGCGGTAAGGGTTTGCTGTAACTCTGCTTTATAAATTTTATACAGTAAAGTTACTTCCCTACTTTATAAATCACCATTACTGTGGAACTGGTGGGCGGTCAAAAATTTTTACTACTAACAGAGATACAAAAGTGGGCGGTAGGTATAAAAAGGTTGACTACCCCTGATTTATAGGTTAGGTCTCCCATGCTTGAAAGCCCAAGATAGCAGAAAAATCTACCAAAACGATTCTGCTAAAACTTAAGTATGGGGCCTTATCCTTTTTTACTTGCAATTTCTTCTCTGAATCACATAAGGATTCAGTTTAGTGGAGGGTCCCAAAAGAAACAGAATGCCTCAAGTCTGGATAATGAACTAAAGTTGGTATCTAAGTAGCAGGGTTGGGTTTCTATATTGCCATGCTCTAGAAAAGGGGCAAATAAAGCATAAATCGTATGACTTAGGTTCACTGTAGCCAAAGGCAAACACTGAACTGCAGTTCTACGCATATATTTGAAACAAATTGATTTTACTGCTCAAGGTTGCATAATGCTCTCTGGACATATGCTGCAGACATTTCAATCGAAGAGTGTAATTCAAAATTTTACTATCTGTAGGCTAAAAGAAACTAAAACTTGCACCCAAAAGATAGAACTTTGCTGCTGTTATTTATGAACCTTTCTTTTTCTTCATCGGCACTTTCATATTCAGACTCATCTTTATTTGAGTCTTGGCTGTCATCTTCAGGCAATGGAGGGTGCTCAGGAGGTAAAGGAGGAATAGGAGGTGGCAAAGGGAAGTACTCTTCATACTAAACAGAGTAAAAAACACAGAACTTCTAATTATTTAAACCATCTCTGAAGTAATCATTTAAATGCAAGAATTCTTACGCACACATAGACGTACACACTTATACAATATCACACTATGATCTATCGAGTCATCTTCCCTAACACAAACTACTTCGCATGCAATCATAAAGCCAAAGACCAAAGTTACTGCATCACATTTGCAATATATTCCCAAATGGAAAGCCAACAATTAAATCAGAGTGAAGTCCGAAAGAGGACTAAGCAAAACATTCTTCTCTGTATGCAACTTTTTTTTTGAAAAAAACTATTTGACTGCAATGAGAAGTTGGAATAGAAAGTACAAACTGCAATTTCATATTCTTCATTTATTCTGGATTATTCAGATGATGCATAGTCTAATATTTGAAGACTATCAAAACTGCTCCAGTTATTCGAGAGATGCTCCCCAGTTGACTGAATAGTTCATCTATTGCTCTACCGTGGAGAGCAGCCACAGAAGTAAAGACTTTAAAATGTTAGAAAACTCAACAAGATACTGCAAATTTGAGCTAGGCCGAAACAAAGCCTTTTCCATGTTAGGGTCTGTGGCAAATCTTTTACAACCTACTGAAATAGGTTTTCACAATACTCTTCATTTTAAGAAAAAGTTAAAAACTCCACTACGCTCAATACAGGCCCCTTAAATGAAAGTTATCAATACTCTGGTTTCTAACCTCAGGGAGAAAATGTAAATTAAAATTATGCTCTATATCAGTGGTGGGATTCAGCTGGTTCGCACCTATTCGGGAGAACCGGTTCGTAACTTTCTCAGCAGTTGGGAGAATCGGTTGTTGGAAGAAATCTCGTTTTTGTTTTTTTTTCATTTTTACAGGGCTAATCCTGTAAGGAAGGCAGGAAGGAAACATTCTGGTGTTGTTTCTAGCCTAATCTTTATTGCCCTGCTTATAGAAACTGCCTCTCCGGTTAACCCTTATGACATTGTAACAGCTAAGGCGAAGCGTCCATTGACGTGAGTGACTTTGAGTTGGCTACGTCCACCCGGTCACATGACCACTGGTCCACGCCTACCCAGCTGGTCATTAGGGCAGAGAATCGGTTGTTAAATTATTTGAATCCCACCACTGCTCTATATGCACAATTGCTTTTGTTCCGAGTATTGTAAATAGTAAAGTTCCTTACCATGGGTGGCCGTACAGTAATTGGTCCAAAAGGAGGTGGAAGATTCATTTTGTTCATAAGATGCAGAACCTGAAGTGGAAGAGTAGCATAATATTCAAACAGCAATTCTTAAAAATATTCCAAGGGATTCACATAATTATGCTCATGACCTTTAGATCATTGCCTTGCCATAGTACTTCAGCATACCACATTCAGCAATACACATTACAGATTTGTACAACTGTTTCACACTCTGCACAGCTAAGTAGAAATTTGCATTTGATGACCAAGTTCTGGAATTGGAGAAAAGGGGTAGGGGAAGATTCTTCATGTGAAATTAAATTACCTCGTTTAAGCATCTTTGAAAGGCAGGTATATAGAAACATATTTTAAAGCACAATGATCTGTTAATACAATACAATAACACAATAATGCAGAAAGAAGGCAGTAAGTTCCAATTATTGTCATTCCAAAAACAATGATGCAAAATGAAATTAATGATTTGAGCACAAAAAAAAATGTGCCTAGGATGAGTCCAAGCTTCTAAAAACAATTATTATAAATTTGCAATTTTAAAATAATTAAAATAGGAATATTAAATAATTATAATAATTGCCTAAAAGTCAGATTTTAAAACAAAGAACTTGAAAAACAAAATATCATTGCTCAAAGTCCACTGATGGTGATGCTTGAAATTTACATAATTTTAAACCATTACTTCCCTGCTTAAATGCAATTATACCAAAAGGCGATATGACTTTTAAGGCTTTTGCAGATGATGTATGAAAGGGATTGCTTCCTATCAATTCTAAACTTTTCTGTAATGCCCAAACCTTCAGTGTCCAGTTATTTTATTTTTTTCTTTTTCGTAAACATGTTACGTTTTTAGGCAGTAAGGAACTACAAGGATTGGATTCAGTTAGCCTTGGTAACTTTAAGTTGACAGGACAGAAAAACTGGGTAATATACTTTTTTTCTCTATATTTATTGGTGGGGAAAAGGGTAAACTGTTCTTTATTTTTGGAATGGATCATTTAAAATTCAGATTCATCTTCCTTTTGAGTAAATGTGGAAGTTACCAATCAATACTGAAAAAAAGAAGTGTTTCTTATCAATAAATTAGGAAGCATCAATTAATACATAGAAACAGAGATAAAGATTGTAGATCAGAAACATGCTACAGAAGATTCCTTTAGGTCTGAAAAGGAATTCTAACATCTGTGTGAGCTACAATATTATAGCCATGTGTGAAACCTTCATTTTGGAGGACTAAAGACAGCAAAGGTATAGAAGGAATACAATGATCTCTACTTTGTTCCCAAAGAAAATAGGTTTGTCACGTCTATCAAATACTGAACATGCACATTAACCGGAGGTTTTTCCACCAGTTAAATTTGTCCCTTAAAGTAATAATTCATTAAAAACTAACGTTTAAGCAGTTAATACCCAGAAGTAATGTTTTTGCCACCCTTGGGAATAAGCAGTCAATACTGTTTAATATTATATTCAAATAGAAGAAGCTATACATACTTACCTGTACATAGAATTTAGGAACACTTGCCAAAGCATTTGCTATGTTGGCTAAGATTGTACTGGACGGTGGGGGATACAAATATTTGAGGCACGAATTTATAGGGAATGTTAACCTGTAGAAAACAATGAGATATTTATTTATATTCCACCCATTTTTACAAATTTTTACTATTTTTACAAATAACTCAAGGTAGCAAACATATCCAGGAGACTTTCCCCCTTCTATTTTCCCCACAGCCCTGTGATGTGAGTTGGGCTGAGAGAGAATGACTGGCCTAAGGTCACCCAGTTGGTTTCATGACTAATATAGGACTTGAACTCATGGTCTCTTGCTTTCTGGACTGGTGTCTTAACTTGATTAAGCACATTAAATATTCAAGGTTATTCATTTGCACAGACTGCAGAGTCTGGGCTCATATAGTCTTGGATTTATTTATTTATCTGCTTCATTGATGCTGTATCTCTCTATTGCAATTTTACCATTTTTCTATGTAACCCTGCTAAAATTCACAGCCAATAGCCTGCCAACATATTTAAAAGAAACATTACAGGTTGTATGGTTAGTTTGGGAGACATTGTGTTTGTCTTTCCAATATCACATGGACGCTACTTTTGAAATAAAGGATAATTTCTAAAACGCTGCCCTATATTTTCAATAAATAATAGCAATAGCACTTAGACATATACTGCTTCACAGTGCTTTCCAGCCCTCTAAGCAGTTTACAGAGTCAGCATATTGCCCCTAACAATCTGGGTCCTCATTTTACCCAACTCGGAAGGATGGAAGGCTGAGTCAACCTTGAACCTGGTGAGATTCGATGTGCCAAACTGCTGGCAGTCAGTGATCAGCAGAAGTAGCCTGCAGTACTGCACTCTAACCACTGTACGCTAATATTTCATTTAGTATGTTCTAGTGCTGATGTACACAAACACTGTCAAGTTAGACCTCAACCCATGTAAAATGGCAATACCGAAAAGGAACTGTATTGGGGGGAAAAATTCAGGAATCAGCATACTCTTAACACATCTTTGCCTAAATTAAATTCGGGGGCATTAGAATACCAATTCAACTAATAATGGATTGCAGGGATGATTTCTGGAAGTACACGTTCTGTTACTTTCCAGCTTTTAGATCTAACACAAGTTTTATCCAAAGAAAAGGGGGGGGGGGAAATCCTATGTAAGTGTTAAGGTAGAATGATTCTGGAAAATATTGTGCTTCTAAGGGTATAAGGGAAAGTGGTTGATCTGCAAAGCTAACAATCGGAGTCCTTCACTGATTTCAAATTTGCTTACATGCATTCAAAGAGGTTACAGTGAGGTAATCTTAACACATGATCACAACCAGGTACTAACCCATGGCTAGGAGCAACTCCACTTTCAATTCTGAGACAGCTTAGGTCTTTTTGCCCCTTCTCTTCTTTGACAGGCTCTTCAAGACTAAACAATAATAGAAATAAACAATGAATACTTTATATGGCAGGCTGAATTTAATCTAATATTCATTCAACAAGCAAAATTTCTAAATTTCTCATTCATGTTATTCCAGTCTGTCTAAATTTTTTCTCTCTCTACATCAGTAAGTTACGCTATTTCTATGAAATTATTAGTTGAGAGATATTAATCAAATATCCAAATCATTATTTAAATTTGTTATGCTCAAATTTTTAAATCAATCAATAATGCAAAATATTCCTGTAAATATAAGTGATTTTTGAATGTTTACAGGTATCATCAGGACTATAAGACCAGTGATAAAAACACTAACTGAAAAAAGACACTTAACTTCATTACTAGTTATATTATTATTATCAGTAATGAAAATATGATTTGGATAAACAGTATAGATCCTTACATATTAATCACATGAAGGGTGTGTGTGTGTAAGTGTGTCCGTGTGTGTGTGTTAAGGGATATGTTATTAACTATCTGCAGTATTTAGTTTTCAAGCTGTTATACAGCTACTGGGTTTAAAATGTTTACATACCTTTTGTCTTTTTCAGAAGGTTCACTAATTGCAAAATCACTCTCTTGATCCTTTGCATATTCAACTACAAGAGTGTGGCCTAGAAGATTGAGCTGATGTAGTTTTGATAAAGCCTTAAATAAATAGAATACAACAATAAGCTAGACGAACCAATATTATTTTAAAAGAAAAGGATCAATGATTTTTTTTAAGCTTTTCATTTTCCTCCTCTTCTAATTTGCCTAAAACTGAGCACTGTAGCAAAAAACAACAACAACACTCTACAGAAAAGAACGGTACTCCTCCACTTTCTAACCCTAATTTGCTCCGAAATATGTTGAAACTGACATAAGTAAATGACATCCACATTTTTTGCTCCATAGTCCATAGAACTGACACTTTGCTTGTGATATATGTCTTAACATATTTGTGTAAATAATGGAACAACTGAAAATACCACAGACATAATTATTGGTACCACTACACCTAAGATTTCATAGCACACCTTTTCGAAGCAATAACTACAATATGGAGTAAAGATTGGTAAATGCCATTTACCTGTATCCATTTCATCTAATTTCATAACTAATTGAGATAGTTTGGAGAAAAGATGAAGGGTACCAATATTTTTAGCCGCATGTGAATAAAGCTGGATCAAAGATGAATAGAAGAAAAATGACACCATAATTAGTGCTACTGTGCACTCTTAAATAAGAAAAAATATGGAATAAAGACAGTCTTCGGTTAGCAACTAGGACCAAGATGGCTGATGCTAAGCGATGAAATTGTAAAGCGTGAAAACATGTGACCCTATCATTTAGTGAAGGCAATCCTTGGCAGTCCATGTTAACATCGTAACCCCATAATGTATCAGTCATTAAGTGAAAACAAGTGGGAATCTTAGCTAATAGTTGGGAGGGTGCTGAAATTGGGTGTTAGGAAGAATGGGTTAGGGTTAGCGATGATCCTCAGACCATCTTTTCAGCCCATTATAACTCTGAATGGTCACTGACTAAATGAACATAAGCCAAGGACTACCTGTATATGATAATGTTAGAATAAGTACTTAATAGCTCTTCCCATGACAGCTAGTGTCTAAAATTCAATATCATCTGGAAGGCATATCAAGCACCAGCCTGCATTTACATAGAAGTTCACAAGTCAAGCAATCATTTTTCACATTAGATTTCATGTATAAAAGCATTGCGGTAGAAATGCACCAGGGCACCTCACTCTGCTGTATGGGCAGTATACAAGTATGAAAATGAAATCAATGAGGAAGGAGGAAGTTTAAATGTCCAATACACACCTGAGTAGCTGCATTTTCATTGGGAAAAGTCGCAAAAGCTGTATGTTTCTGAAAAAATAAACCAGGCATAAGTTTGTTTTTGTACAAAGAAAAAAAAATACACGTTCTACGCACCACAACATGCCACAACCAAAGTGCAGGTTGGTTTTATTCCTTTTTTCAAATAATCTATATCATCGTGATTGAATTCACCATTCTTTTCCTGAATATATTTGTATCTGTGATCCTTTAGAATTCAGAGGTCTCCAACCTTGGGAACTTTTAAGACTTGTGGACTTCAACTCCCAGAATTCCTCAGCCGGCTTTGCCTTGGGAACTTTTAAGACTTGTGGACTTCAACTCCCAGAATCCCTCAGCCGGCTTTGCCTTGGGAACCTTTAAGACTTGTGGACTTCAACTCCCAGAATCCCTCAGCCGGCTTTGCCTTGGGAACTTTTAAGACTTGTGGACTTCAACTCCCAGAATGCCTCAGCCGGCTTTGCCTTGGGAACTCTAAGACTTGTGGACTTCAACTCCCAGAATTCCTCAGCCAACTTTGCCTTGGGAACTTTTAAGACTTGTGGACTTCAATTCCCAGAATCCCTCAGCCGGCTTTGCCTTGGGAACCTTTAAGACTTGTGGACTTCAATTCCCAGAATCCCTCAGCCGGCTTTGCCTTGGGAACCTTTAAGACTTGTGGACTTCAACTCCCAGAATCCCTCAGCCGGCTTTGCCTTGGGAACTTTTAAGACTTGTGGACTTCAACTCCCAGAATCCCTCAGCCGGCTTTGCCTTGGGAACCTTTAAGACTTGTGGACTTCAATTCCCAGAATCCCTCAGCCGGCTTTGCCTTGGGAACTCTTAAGGCTTGTGGACTTCAACTCCCAGAATCCCTCAGCCGGCTTTGCCTTGGGAACCTTTAAGACTTGTGGACTTCAACTCCCAGAATCCCTCAGCCGGCTTTGCCTTGGGAACCTTTAAGACTTGTGGACTTCAACTCCCAGAATCCCTCAGCCGGCTTTGCCTTGGGAACCTTTAAGACTTGTGGACTTCAACTCCCAGAATCCCTCAGCCGGCTTTGCCTTGGGAACCTTTAAGACTTGTGGACTTCAACTCCCAGAATCCCTCAGCCGGCTTTGCCTTGGGAACTTTTAAGACTTGTGGACTTCAACTCCCAGAATCCCTCAGCCGGCTTTGCCTTGGGAACCTTTAAGACTTGTGGACTTCAATTCCCAGAATCCCTCAGCCGGCTTTGCCTTGGGAACTCTTAAGGCTTGTGGACTTCAACTCCCAGAATCCCTCAGCCGGCTTTGCCTTGGGAACCTTTAAGACTTGTGGACTTCAACTCCCAGAATCCCTCAGCCGGCTTTGCCTTGGGAACCTTTAAGACTTGTGGACTTCAACTCCCAGAATCCCTCAGCCGGCTTTGCTTTGGGAACCTTTAAGACTTGTGGACTTCAACTCCCAGAATCCCTCAGCCGGCTTTGCCTTGGGAACCTTTAAGGCTTTGCTGGCTGAGGAATTCTGGGAGTTGAAGTCCACAAGCCTTAAAGGTTCCCAAGGTTGGAGACCCCTGCTTTAAAAGATTTCCAGCCTCGCTCTTTTGCTCTCTCTCTTAATCAAATTTGTTGCTTTTGTCTGACGACTCGTTAGCTTCGGGACAGTCGTATCTCTGGGCCCTTATAGGAGGTTATTTATTTATCAAATTTATGTTGCCGCCTATCTTAAAAGGCGCGCGACTCTGGGTGGAAGATAATAAACGGCGTTAAAATGAATATATTTCGTACTTCAGGTAATCCAGGAGAGGCCATCCTGGGACTTAAATTGAAAACTCGATGACGCTTTTTAAGATATAAACATTTAAAAACCCTCTTCCCTACCAGCCTGCCGTGGTCCGAAAGGATCCGCACCGACGAAGCCCCGAAGTGCCTCAGCAACTCTTCTTTCTCCGAGGCCGTCAAGACGGCGGGCAAATGTCGCACCAAGAGGATCCGGTTGCTTTTCCCCGGTCGCAACTGCCGGCCACTCGCCTCAGAACTGGGCCCCGCCATGTTTTCCCAACCGACGGCGGAGAGGTCGCCGTTGCGCATGCGCCTCCGTTTTGCAAGGCCCGCTGGCCATCTTGCGCTTCGAAATCTCGTCGGCCGAAAGGCAAAAAAGGCGGAGGGCGGCCTGGAGGTCTCGCGAGAATTGGGAACTCCCTATTGGGAATAGCCTCTCTCAACCCAAAGAGTTACAGTCTGTAAACAGTCAAACTAAGAAGTCAGGAGAACGTCCGGGAAAGTTTGAATATGGAACGGGGTAAAAAAGAGACCGCCTAGTTGAGGGTTGCTTTTTATAGGACGGCAATACCCGCACATGGATGCTGTTCTCTTTTGTAGCGGGCTTCCTCAAATTGAACTTGTAACTGCTTTATTCACTCCAACCTTGGCAACTTTAAGACTTGTGGACTTCAACTCCCAGAATTCCTCAGCCAGTCTTAAAGTTGCCAAGGTTGGAGACCCCTAGAGCAGTGTTTCTCAACCTTGGCAACTTGAAGATGTCTGGACTTCAAGTCCCAGAATTCCCCAGCCAGCATTCGCTGGCTGGGGAATTCTGGGACTTGAAGTCCAGACATCTTCAAGTTGCCAAGGTTGAGAAACACTGCCCTAGAGATCCACATGAAAAAAAAATCTCCTTTGCTGGCTGAGGAATTCTGGGAGTTGAAGTCCACAAGTCTTAAAGTTCCCTAGGCAAAGCCGGCTGAGGGATTCTGGGAGTTGAAGTCCACAAGTCTTAAAGTTCCCTAGGCTAGGGGTCTCCAACCTTGGCAACTTTAAGACTTGTGGACTTCAACTCCCAGAATTCCTCAGCCAGCAAAGGAGATTTTTTTTTTCATGTGGATCTCTAGGGCAGTGTTTCTCAACCTTGGCAACTTGAAGATGTCTGGACTTCAACTCCCAGAATTCCTCAGCCAGCAAAGGAGATTTTTTTTTTCATGTGGATCTCTAGGGGTCTCCAACCTTGGCAACTTTAAGACTTGTGGACTTCAACTCCCAGAATCCCTCAGCCGGCTTTGCCTAGGGAACTTTAAGACTTGTGGACTTCAACTCCCAGAATCCCTCAGCCGGCTTTGCCTAGGGAACTTTAAGACTTGTGGACTTCAACTCCCAGAATCCCTCAGCCGGCTTTGCCTAGGGAACTTTAAGACTTGTGGACTTCAACTCCCAGAATTCCTCAGCCAGCAAAGGAGATTTTTTTTTCATGTGGATCTCTAGGGGTCTCCAACCTTGGCAACTTTAAGACTTGTGGACTTCAACTCCCAGAATTCCTCAGCCAGCAAAGGAGATTTTTTTTTTCATGTGGATCTCTAGGGCAGTGTTTCTCAACCTTGGCAACTTGAAGATGTCTGGACTTCAACTCCCAGAATTCCTCAGCCAGCAAAGGAGATTTTTTTTTTCATGTGGATCTCTAGGGGTCTCCAACCTTGGCAACTTTAAGACTTGTGGACTTCAACTCCCAGAATCCCTCAGCCGGCTTTGCCTAGGGAACTTTAAGACTTGTGGACTTCAACTCCCAGAATCCCTCAGCCGGCTTTGCCTAGGGAACTTTAAGACTTGTGGACTTCAACTCCCAGAATCCCTCAGCCGGCTTTGCCTAGGGAACTTTAAGACTTGTGGACTTCAACTCCCAGAATTCCTCAGCCAGCAAAGGAGATTTTTTTTTCATGTGGATCCACATGAAAAAAAAATCTCCTTTGCTGGCTGAGGAATTCTGGGAGTTGAAGTCCACAAGTCTTAAAGTTGCCAAGGTTGGAGACCCTATCCACATGAAAAAAAAATCTCCTTTGCTGGCTGAGGAATTCTGGGAGTTGAAGTCCACAAGTCTTAAAGTTGCCAAGGTTGGAGACCCCTAGAGATCCACATGAAAAAAAAATCTCCTTTGCTGGCTGAGGAATTCTGGGAGTTGAAGTCCACAAGTCTTAAAGTTCCCTAGGCAAAGCCGGCTGAGGGATTCTGGGAGTTGAAGTCCACAAGTCTTAAAGTTCCCAAGGCAAAGCCGGCTGAGGAATTCTGGGAGTTGAAGTCCACAAGTCTTAAAGTTGCCAAGGTTGGAGACCCCTAGAGATCCACATGAAAAAAAAAATCTCCTTTGCTGGCTGAGGAATTCTGGGAGTTGAAGTCCACAAGTCTTAAAGTTGCCAAGGTTGGAGACCCCTAGAGATCCACATGAAAAAAAAATCTCCTTTGCTGGCTGAGGAATTCTGGGAGTTGAAGTCCACAAGTCTTAAAGTTGCCAAGGTTGGAGACCCCTAGAGATCCACATGAAAAAAAATCTCCTTTGCTGGCTGAGGAATTCTGGGAGTTGAAGTCCACAAGTCTTAAAGTTGCCAAGGTTGGAGACCCCTAGAGATCCACATGAAAAAAAATCTCCTTTGCTGGCTGAGGAATTATGGGAGTTGAAGTCCACAAGTCTTAAAGTTGCCAAGGTTGGAAACCCCTAGAGATCCACATGAAAAAAAATCTCCCCGTCAGGGAGAAAAAGGAACAAGTTTATGGACCATCAGGATTTCTCCCAAATCTTATGGGAAACCGTTTCATATTTCAACAGTTCCAAGAAGCCCGTACCCCAGTGGTTCCCAAACTTGGCAACTTTAAGACTTGTGGACTTCAACTCCAAGAGTTCTCCAGCCAGAAGAGCTAGCTGGAGAATTCTGGGAGTTGAAGTCCACAAGTCTTAAAGTTGCCCAAGTTTGGGAACCACCGCCGTACCCATTTACACCCATGCAGGTGATTCTAATGACATAGATAAACCTCCAGGTGACCTTAACAATTCTCTAAAATGATGCAAATGACCCGCTGTCTTTCCCCACCATCCAGTCAGAGCTGAAGAATCTTCTTGGATGAGAAGCGAAAAATCTTCAAAGAAAAAAGAAAAAGAAAAAATCCACTAGCTTCTTGAAAAAAAGCACGTTTTAGGACCACCCTGACCTTGGATGGCTGAGAATCTCCATAAACATTTCTGGGAAATGTTTTAAGTTTCAAAAGTTATCTGCCGATCCAATTTGCAAGCGTAGTATCTATAAGGAACAGCGGATCGTGTTGGTTATGAAGGTGCATCCGGTGGCATCTGAGCTGAAAAACAAGCCTGCCTTGGTGACAAAGCCTGAATGGTTTCAGATTGCAGAGATCCTGGTCGGCTGCTTTCCATTCAATCAATGGAGAAGAAATCTGATCTTATGGGACAAGTTCCAGGCAGGGTAGAAACATGTACATTGGTTAGAAAAACCGTGCCTTCCCTTTCTTGCTTTCTTCAATTTATATAGCTGTCTACTAAAAGGACTCCCACAGATTAGATCCCACAGATTAGGCCTCCTCCGAATTCCATCCGCCGGCCAATGCCGACTGGCGACCACCCGGAGGAGAGCCTTCTCTGTGGCTGCTCCGACCCTCTGGAACGAGCTCCCCGTGGAGATTCGAACCCTCACCACCCTCCAGGCCTTCCGCAAAGCCCTTAAAACCTGGCTATTCCGGCAGGCCTGGGGCTAAAGAGCTTCTGCCCCCCTTCTCGAATGGTATGGTTGTTGTGTGCTTTTAAATTGTGTATTGTTTTGTTCGTCTTTTTTATTCTTTATTTGTACCCCTTCCCTTGACTTGGATCGTGAGCCGCCCTGAGTCCCCTTCGGGGAAAAGGGCGGCATATAAATGAAATAAATTCAATTCAATTCAATTCTGGGCATGGGGGAAAAAATTGAGTAACAACAGTTTAACTCAATAGACTGTATTGAGACCCTCTAGAAACACAACTCCATTCACCCAATTAACCATGCCCAGCTCTATCTCTCTGTCTAGCAGGCCTGTGCCTTTATTAAACTTTTTTTCCATTCTCCTTGCTCTTACTTGACTGTTGTGGCCCAGCAGGAGCCATTGAAGCTGCCGCCAGACTCCCGACAGCGAGGGGCCCTATGAGTTGGCTCTGAGAATGTGGAGGACCCTGGACAGGGTTCCGACTCCGAGCAGGGCGCAGAGAGGCTGGTTGGCCACCAGGAGGCGCCTGAGCCTTGGAGCAGTGGGGAGGAGACAAGGGAGTTGTTCCTGGATGCCCGGCAATGAAGAACTAATAGGCGTAAGGAACAGTTACGCAGTTACAGGAGATAATTGCACTCAGCTGGTGGTAATTAGGCTCCTCTCAAGACTATAAAAGGAATGATTGTGCAGAGGCCCGTTGCAATAGTCAACGTATTCACTAGAGCTGGAGAACTTTCATGGCTAGCTTGGCAGACTGGATTGCTGCCAAGATCTGGTCTGTGCTAGATTGCTGCCAAGGTCTAGTCTGTGTGTTAATAAATCCTTGAAGTATCTTTGTCTTGGCGTGCTTTGGTGTATGACAAGGGTGGGGGGTCAGAACATAACAACAAGAACATCTGCGTATTCCAGGTCTTTGGGAAGGATAAATGGATAAAAGAGCCGAGGTGGCGCAGTGGTTAAATGCAGCACTGCAGGCTACTTCAGCTGACTGCAGTTCGGCTGTTCAAATCTCACCGGCTCAGGGTTGACTCAGCCTTCCATCCTTCCGAGGTGGGTAAAATGAGAACCCGGATTGTTGTTGGGGGCAATATGCTGACTCTGTAAACCGCTTAGAGAGGGCTGAAAGCCCTACGAAGTGGTATATAAGTCTAACTGCTATTGCTATTATTGCTATTGCTATTGCTATAAAAATGCCAAATCCAGTCTAAACATCTGGTTTATTGTGCGACTAACAATAAAAATAGCAGCAGCATCTGATGCAAAATGTTGAAGTCATAAATGCAGAATGCAGAATGTTGAAGTCATATTCACAGAATATGATGCAACCGTAAGCTTCTAGACCTGCATTTCACCCCGGCACTTGCTAATTGAAATAATACTATTGCCTAAAACATTTACAGTTGGGTCAGGTGACCTTTCTACTTCCTCTTAATCCCTCCATGCCTGCTGATCACATTGTTGAAAAATTTATTTAGGAAGCACCTATTCCCCAGTTCCAAGTTCATTAAGGAAAGTGTGTACGCCACATTATTCCCTTGTGCAGCTGCCCACTCCTTCCTGCACATCTGGTGAGTGGCCTTGCTGTTTTCCCTGCAGCTGGATCATAGGAGAACCATTTCTGGGAAGACCACTGTTAGCGCAGAAAATAAAAGGGAACAAGTTATAAAGTAGGCAAATTATACTTGCAAGACTTTATTCATATGCATCCTGCAGCACGTGACCCGTCAAAACCGCGCTCGACTAAGCAGCGCCCGATTAAACCGCGTTGCTGACGTCATCAACAGGGCGACAACAGCCAGCAGGAGAAAGAAGAGCACTTTAAATAGCGCTTTGAAAGCAAGCCGATTCAATTTAAGGTAAGGGTTAGGTTTAGGGTTAGGTTAAGGGTTAGGGTTAGGTTTAGGGTTAGGTTAAGGGTTAGGTTTAGGGTTAGGTTAAGGGTTAGGATTAGGTTTAGGGTTAGGTTTAGGGTTAGGTTTAGGGTTAGGTTAAGGGTTAGGGTAAGGGTTAGGTTTAAGATTAGGTTAGGGGGGGTTAGGTTTAGGTTTAGGGGTTAATTTTAGGTTTAGGGTTTACAGCGTGCTTCTGTCTCCGCGCTGTTGTCACCCTGTTGACGACGTCAGCGACGCGGTTTAGTCGGGCGCGGTTTTGCGGTGGAACCCCTGCAGCAAGCTTCTCTGTTCTTCATTTAGTCTGTTTCCAATTGTAGGCATCAAACCACAATCTGCTGTTCAACTGAAGTGAGATGCCAAAAGGAAGAAATAGTTAATAATTGTAAAAGAAATTATGGTGAACATAAATTGGGGACAACATTATTAGCAACATGAGTTTGATAGCATAAATGTCCGGGTTTCCATATTATACTAAGCCATAAACTACAGCTTGGTGCACAATTTCTGGAATCGTGGATAACGTCAAGCAAGTTTATTGTAACTTTGTGTTATCTATGAACTCAGGCCCTATCTTCAATCCAGTTCCCTTGTGAAATAAAAATTATCTAACGGAATTAGCAAAGAACCTGGAAAGCAATTGAATGTTAAAAACTAATTGCAATGCTATTTCATTAGGTCCCTTCACAGTACGTCATATTTCAACAGAAGAATGTGATAAATTGTTTCAGAAAAGATAGGACCACTAAAAAGACTGATACTACGACTAAGAATTGATTCCATTCTTTCACTCTTTCTACATACAGTTCTTGAAACATATATACTCCGCCAAACTTTATTTTAACAAGTGTTCTGGCGTCTGTTAACACATGAATTATTTTATTCGGGATTGCTTTTTTGGGAGGCAACTTATTCCTAACACTTTAACCACAAAGTTTCAGCTCTAAATATACTCAACCCTTTCGGTTCTCTCCCCCCCCACACCTCTTGTAAGTATTTATAAAGAACGTACTGTAGCAAGGGAGATCATTTATAAGTCTTTCCTGTATGGTAGATTTCTTTCCAGAAATGCTGACATGACTTCTGTGAGTAATTTTCTCTGTCTTGACCACCTGGGATGCAGCTGGCTTAGAATAGAAAATGTACATTTTTATAAATAAGAAAGATCTGAGTCTTACGTTAGTTACATATCGGTCTTGAGGCAATTTTAATGATCTGCATATAATTGATGATGATAATATTAGATGAAAAAAATGTGAGTCCCTTCATAGGAGGGCGAGGGGGGGAACATATAATAAGAATTCCTAAATTTTTAGGGACACTTAGGAGGCATTTGGAATACTATGGGTATGTTAGGGGTGAGCCTTCACAAAATATCTCCCATGGTGGGAATGCCAAATTGGTGAGGCTACTCCAGAGGTGGGTTCCTACCAGTTCGCACCTATTCGGTAGAACCGGTTCGTCAAATCTACCGAACCGGTTAGAAGAGGTTCCACCAGTGGACCCGGAAAGCAGGCCACACCTACAGAAGAGGTTCCAAAATTTTTTGAAACCCACCACTGGTCCTTGGATATGATTATTCTACACTATCATGCTCCTATTGATAAACCACAGTGCCTCTGGGAAAGGTAAGGATGACTACTGCGTTTGTGGCGCAATCAGAACATTGCGTGTGTTGAAGTTGTTTTAACGCAAACCAAAGATGCCTTTTAAAAAACAAGTTTGCACCATATTCTTATGCATGCCAGTGCTGTGTGTGTGGTAATTTAAGGTGGTTCTGACAAGTGTCATTAGCATCTTCATATCCGGTCACATGGGCGGCAAGCCACTTCCATCCGGTCACATGGGTGGCAAGCCACTCCCACAAAGGAGGCCACACCCACAGAGTAGGTTCGAAATTTTTTTGAAACTCACCACTGATTCAAATGCACTGTAAGCACTGGCTCAATGGAAAGGTGTTCATTTTTTTTAATAGAAAATAGACATGGCCAAGTCAAGAAACAGATGCCGCACGGATTGTTAGAATCCTACTTTATATGTTGTAGAGAATATTAACAGGATCTTGAAAGTCTATTCAGACGTTTCACTGCTCCTTTTAAGAACCAAAGGGTCAAGGCAGGACCTGTTAAGAATTTCACATGTTTTCTATTTTTCCCAGGGCTAAGTAACAGTTTTATCTCTCCTTCTCAGACCTACATCTAAATCCTTTACAGGTAGCCAATGAACTGCTTAACATTCCAGCCAGATGGAGTGTGCCAGGATTCAACGAAACATGGTATGCAATTTTGAAGCAGAACAGAAAAAACTGCTGTCTAAGTTGCTTTGAGCATGAGCGGAGGCTCAACTGAGGATGAGTTTGGTTCTCCTGAAATTGTTGTCAACTTGTTCTGATGACGAGATAAAGTAATGGAGGAACTTTTCAGATATGCTGATACTGTTATGCCTAGGGATACGCCAATGCCTGGTTATATGAATTATTTTTTTGTGAATTGCCATGGGGGTTATATATGCCAGCATTTCCATCTGTAGAGGTTGCAATAGCTATGTGCACAGTTCCTCTTTGGAGGTATAAGTTGCCACAAAGACTTCTGACATCCTTGCATGGCGCCTAATAAGGTGTCATTTTGGAAATGGATCTTCAGTATGTTATAATTAAAATGCCCGATGTTTGCTTGGTGTAATATATAAGCTACAGCTTTTGGTTTAGCATGTGAATTAATCCACTATTGCCTATTCAGCAACAAAAATAAAGCATGACTTACCACCAAATATAAATAGCTGATAGTAATGTGAAGGGTTCTGGGTGTTCTTGCAAACCTGAGCCAAAATGTTCTTTAATCGATAGTAATGTGTTGTAGTCCAGCAGGAACTCTGAACTCGGCACTCTTCTCGGAGTCGGAACCCTGTCCAGGGTCCTCCACCTCCTCCAGAGCCGACTCAGAGGGCCCCTCACTGTCGGAGTCTGGTGGCAGCTCCAACGGCTCCTGCTGGGCCACAACACAAATGTTTGTTGTTGCTTTGCTTTCATGCATACTTTATAGCTCTTCCAAGGAAAAGCTATAGCTCAAGCCAGGGCATTGTGCTTTGAAGTAGGATGCCAAGTATGAATGGGGTTACTCTGCCAGAGTGATTGGGGCAAGGCTAAAGGATCCATTTCCATGAGACAGGACACCAGAGAGGGATCTTCTCTCTAGAACATTCTTTTAATCAGACTGTGGTGGAGAAGGAAGAAAATTAAATTAAAATTTATCCCCTTGGCGGTTGATATGTCAGCATTCTTTCTTTTCTTTTAAGTTACACGCATTAAATATAAACACATATCTGCCATTACAGCTGGACTCAAACATTACATGAATACAAATGTGATTTGTTTATCTTTGGTTGAGAGTATGATGTGAACCAAGTCATTGTGGCTTAATCCAATCTGATTAAAGCAACCTGCATTTAGTATGATGTTTGATTCTGTCTGTGAATTTGCTGATGTGTTATCTTGGATACTTAGTGATAACAGGCTGGACCCCTCGACTTGCATTAACTTGTTCCATTTTGTAAGCAACCATGCACGGATTCAAAAGCCATGCCGAACCATTTATCAACTTCCAGCTGTCTTCAACCAGCAAGTTCAAATATAAACAAGGACAAAATCCCATCAAATAAAATTAATATTTCTGATTAAAAAGATTGGCTGTTCTGCCGAATGCTGTCATTTTCATGCTGATTAACTTTTGAAATCCTCCTAGGCAGAAGGATGACTTCCCTATTTGGCCTGTAAATTTACATTATTCTTGATCAGATAATCGAAGATCCTTTTTTTTAAAAAAAAATACATACCATATAAGATAAAGAGACAGATGACTACACCCAGTAAGAATGTAAAACTTAATCAGCTAATACAGTCAGCCCATGCTAGTCAGGATTTCTGAGCTCTGGAGTGGCAGAGGAACCTGTAAGGAAAGTGTCAAATATGGCAAGATGGGGGAAAAAAAGGACAATTTTAATGCAAGCCTTTTCATCCATGCCTCAACCCAACAGATACAACATTCGCAATGCTTCTTCTGCCACTTTGCCAGTTTTACCTTCCTCCCACATCAGCCCCCATCTCTAGGCCTCTGTTCAGTCTGGATAATGTCAGGCTAAGGAAACCTAGCATAACAATTTACTCAACTTGACTAATGAATAAGAGGCAATTTTAATAGGCATAATAGAAGTTCAAGATAAGTATCTTCATTTTTGAGGCCGTATTGCTTCGGATGTTTAAACACAAAATACACTGTCCCAGATCTTTGAAAAGCTCTCCAGCAAATATTTTTTTTCTTAAAAAGTTGATTCATCTACAGAAATATTCAGAAGCAGACATCACATGTTGTGCCCGAGGAAGAGAGCCTTTTCATTGTGCCTTTTCTTCAGTTAATTTCTCCTTCCTGTAGCTTGAAAAAGATTTTTATTGGAGAAATTTCTGCCTTCCCAATTTTGTGAACCTGATCCCATTCATTCATTGCTGTTGTTATTTCATAATTGATTTAATTTCAGACCTAACATAAGGTTATATTTTGTTTAATACAAGACAAGATTTTTTTTGCTTTTATGAAGATGTAGATCAGCCTAGGCAGTTGAATATGTGTGTGTGTGTGCGCGCGCATGCATATGTATGTTGTGGCCCAGCAGGAGCCATTGGAGCTGCCACCAGACTCCGAAAGCGAGAGCCCCTATGAATCGGCTCTGGAGGATGTGGAGGACCCTGGACAGGGTTCCGACTCTGAGCAGGGCACAGAGAGGCTGGTTGGCCACCATGAGGTGCCTGAGGCCTGGAGTAGCAGTGAGAGCCAAAGGGAGCGTGCTTCCGTAGTCAAGCCTTGGAGTAGTGGGGAGGAGACAAGGGAGTGTGATCCCGACGTCATGCATTGGAGCAGTGGGGAGGAGACAAGGGGGTTGGTCCTGGATTCCCGGCGACGGACGGCTAATAGGCATAAAGAACAGTTACGCAGTTACAGGAGATAATTGAACTCAGCTGGTGGTCATTAGGCTCCTCTCAAGACTATAAAAGGAATGATTATGCACACGCCCTTTTGCAGGAGTCAACGTATGCACTAAAGTGGGAGGACTTTTGGGGCTAGCTTGGCAGGCTGGATTGCTGCCAAGGTTAGTCTGTGCTGGATTGCTGGCAACGTCTTGTCTGTGCTGGCGCCTGCTGGGCCACAACAGGAAGGTAACAACGATCTGTGCTTTCTCGAAGCGTCTTTGGACAACGCCGAGGGGGCTAAGAGGATAGGAAATGGATTTATCCATCATAACTCCCTTTATACATCTTTGGTCCTAACCAAAATGTACTGTAACCTGTTATATCCCCTAACATGCTTTTTTTCTCTTTTTTATTGTACCTTTTCTAGCTTTAGCAATAGCAATAGTAATAGCAATAGCAGTTAGACTTATATACCGCTTCATAGGGCTTTCAGCCCTGTCTAAGCGGTTTACAGAGTCAGCATATTGCCCCCACAGTCTGGGTCCACATTTCACCCACCTCGGAAGGATGGAAGGCTGAGTCAACCTTGAGCCGGTGAGATTTGAACCGCTGAACTCCTGAACTAGCAGTCAGCTGAAGTTGCCTGCAGAGTTGCACCCTAACCACTGCGCCACCTTGGCTCTACAATGTTTTTTTTTCAGGTGTAGTGACCAAAGCTATATATATGTAGATACTCAAGTTACGGCCACAATTGAGCCCAAAATTTATGTTGCTAAGTGAAACATTTCAGTGAGTTTGCCCCGTTTTACGATTTTTTTCTTGCCACTGTTGTTAAGTGAATCATTACGTTTGTTAAGTTAATAAAACAGTTGTTAAGTGAGTCTGGCTTCCCCCGTTGACTTTGCTTGTTAAAAGGCTGCAAAAGCTGATCACGTACACCCCGAGGACGCTACAACCGTCGTAAATATGAACCGGTTGCCGAGCATCTGAATAGAAGCAGAGGCTTACAAGATGTGGCTATGGCTTAGAAGGTATGGCTGTGTTTGCCGTGTTAACTTAGGCATTACAAAAATGGCATAAGAAGGGTTTGCCTACCTCTCTCCCAAATTTCTTTAACCTCAGAATTTTTTGCTGCAAATAGACATCTTCTCTCAAACTTCAATTCACCCATTGTGTCATTGCTTTGTATCCCACCTTGAAAGCTTGAGCCTATTTCAAGATGCTTGCTAAACACAGGGACCTATTCACACCAGTGCCCACAAGCAGCATCAATGTGCAAGACAGAAGCAAGAACAGAGGAACTTGTGTCTTGAGGACTGCATCGTAGTCAAGCCACAGTTAACCTTCCTTCTCTTTCCAGCCCACTCAGCAGGGGAAGTGAAAAAAGAAATAGGGGTGGGGGGGAAATCAACAGCCCAGGACAGCTGTCTATTAACAGCCAGGTTCAATCCAGAAATGCCATTGGCTTCACTTAGGAGAAGTTTCTCGCACAGACTCTAAATTCCTACTAAAAACGAAAACTTTCTTTTCCTAAGATAGGCCTGGCATTCCTCAGAAACAATGGCTCTTTTCATGTCAGTTTTGAAATTTCACAGGTGAAGAGAACAGGGCAAGTCACTTGATCCCACACATGAGAAGGCTGTTAATATTTAAAAAGTGAAGACAGGGCCTATCAGGCAGAACTGTCAAAGAGGCGGAAAATAGATTTGCGGCTTGGAAAATATCTGGGAAAGCAAACAAATACAGCAAATGGAATTGGATAAAGTTAGGGGAGAGATAATGCTACACCGTCCCTCCCAGATTTTCCTGGCCTGGCCTTTTCCCCCAAAAACAGCTTTACAATTTGCAGAACTGCATTTATATATTCTCAGAACAGTACTTATTTTACAATATCTGTAAAATATATTCAAGATGAAAAATGACGCATAAAAGCTAAGCTGTCCAAGGAAATAATTTAAAAGAAGGAATAAAATAACTCACCAAAGCTCACCTATCAAACATGGAGTGTTAAATGTTGAGTTCTGCTGGTTTTTCTGCCTTCGATATTAACCGTTTTCTCAAAAGAAGTCGGTTTAGAAGGAAAACCGTATAAGAAGATGAGGGTGGGACAGATTAGAGGAGAGACCATCCTGAGCCAAAGTTCTTGACTATTCCAAACCAAATTGAAAATATTAAAAAAAGTATTTCAGTGCTTCAAACCTTGAAGTTCGTATTAACCATAATCTCTATTTACTCTGTGTAAAATAAATGCCACATCTAATTCAAGGTGACCAGACAGTCCGCTTTTGGCGGGATAGTCCTGATTTTTAACAATTTGTCCCGCGTCCCACAGCGTTTTTAAAAAGTCCCAATTTTTGGAAAGAATGCATGACAAGCTAGGGAACGGCGGGAGAACGGGAAGGGAATATATGGTTTTCGGCGACCATGTGGCTATTTCGCCAGAATATGAGTTTTTATCTATATATAACAAAGGCAACAGTAAAAATATTGGGTTTCTGTCTGGATGGTCTCTTGTGACGAGCCGATGGACAGAGAATGGAAGCAGTGGACTTCCTCCCATATTTGGGCATACCAGGGGTTGTGACTTTAAATACATGCATACATAATTGAATTGAATTTATTTCATTTATATGCCGCCCTTTTCCCCGAAGGGGACTCAGGGCGGCTCACAATCCAAGTCAAGGGAAGGGGTACAAATAAAGAATAAAAATAGATACATACATACATACATGCATACATACATAAATGTATTATATTTGTAAATTGTACTTATGTTGAAATTAAAAAATATATATATTACAATACTATTTTTGCGTTCTATGAAAATTTTTGTTGCTCCATATAGACCAAAATTTTAATTAAGAACTGCCCCCCCCCGGCCGGTCAATGGTGTCCCGCTTTGCCAATGTTAAAATTTGGTCACCTTAATCTAATTGTTTGTAGTAGCATGCTTGTTTATCGCAACCTTAGAATGAGAAGAATGGCAGAGAAGCAGCATCAATAAAATAAAAAAACACCAGGAGGACAGCAGAGGGCTCCAAAGTACTGAACAAAACTCCAGAACTAGCCTTGAGCCCCTTCAAATGAAGAATTGAAATATATTATAGCAGACAAGTTATGCTTCTTGTTTCTTAAGGGGGAAAAAATCTTCCGTGAGCTGTACAGGTATTTCAAATGTGAAAAAGCCAGAGGCTGCAACTTTTTGTCAGCAGTTAAGTCTCGGGACATTGTGTGCACTTATGCTTGAGTAGAGATACACATAGCACTGTGCTATAAAGCTCGCAAGTCGTTCACATGTAGTGATCATTTGAGACTATACTCTCAAAATAAGGTCTCCCTGTACAGAAATATACAAGGTTTTGGATCCCATCCATCAAAGTCGAAACAAACCCAGCCTATTGATAGAACCATCATATTCCATTTGTCCCTTTGCTCCTATGTCTGTATTATTTCAAGTTTATTTTCTATCTAGAACAGATTTGGGAAGAAATATAGAGTCAGAGAAGGTTTTTTTCATTATACTAATGAAAAGCTGTTCCCATAACACTGTAGATAGCTTGGGGTAAAGGAGGCCTGGAAAATTCTGCCTTTAGGAGAGAATGAAACAGGTTCAACTTTGACAAAAGGTTCCAATCAGTGGTGGGATTCAAATAATTTAACAACCGGTCCTCTGCCCTAATGACCAGCTGGGTAGGCGGGGCTCGGTGGTCATGTGACTGGGTGGGCGTGGCCAACTCAAGGTCACTCAGGTCGATGGGCGCTTCGCCCTAGCTGTTGCAATGTAATCAGGGTTAACCGGAGAGGCAGTTTATGTAAGCAGGGCAATAAAGATTAGGCTAGAAACAACACCAGAATTTTTCCTTCCTGCCTTCCTTACAGGATTAGCCCTGTAAAGTGGAAAAAAACAAAAGGAGATTTCTTCCAACAACCGGTTCTCTGAACTACTTAGAAAGTTACCAACCGGTTCTCCCGAATAGGTGCGAACTGGCTGAATCCCACCACTGGTTCCAATGTTATTAAGTATCGGAAACATTTTCACCTGCCCAGACTCCCTGGTGTTGCTGATACTACATAAAAATTAGACAACGATGCCTATAGGAGGTGCAAAAACTGACAGTATGTTTATGAAGCATTTTAATGTGTGTTTTACCTTGCCAAATAATGCTATTCATGCCAATTAGGCAAAAACTTGCAGTTATTAAGTGGAATTTATTCACCGGACTGTAAATCCACATTATTTTCAAATGTCTAGCTATAAACCGTAATAAAATCAAATAATAACAATGCAGAACTGAAAAGTGTGGCCCACAGCTTTAATGAGAAGACTTTCCTTTCACTTTGATTGTTCTGAGTTAAAGTTAATTTTCTGGACAGACTGAAGGTGTAAACCTCCAATACAATAGAGGACCTTGTTTCTAAGAGTAAAATTAACCAAACAGCCTCTCTCTTTGTACGTGTGTAAGCTGTTCTCACTTGATTGCTGGAGCTTACCATGTTTCTATTTTGGTTGGCTACAATCCTCTTTTTATTAGGAAAAAAAAAAAACAGTGCCAGAAATTGAAGAAACATAAATAGAAAATTCACCACAGTATTCGCTCTTCAGGGAAAATAAATATCAAAAGGGCATTGAGAATCTAGATATAGCCTTCCCTTTCTCAATTGATATGCCAGGTAAATTATATAGCAATCTTTCCCTTCCGCCATGATCAATTTATTTCAATTTTGTCTTAAGTCCTCTTACTCAGACACTGAAACATATGTTGCGATGCTTGAGGAAAACCATCTAGATATACTACATATTTTACTCATTTTTTTTAATTTATTCATCACAACATTTATAAGTAATTGGGGTGCAAAGTAGCTCTTCTCTTGCAAGTGAATCCTTACTGTTGCGTACTACAGTTTTTTTTCTGGTCCATTTGGCTAGGGGGGGGGCATGTCCTTGTTACTGATTGGTTACCTGTTTGACAGCTGGGGGTATATAAAGAGCTGTCAAACAGGGCTCAGCTGTTGCCAGTTTTAAGGACGAGGCTCTGAGGTAAAACAAGTCAGCTTTATTGAACGACGAACAGGCAACAACAATTCAGAACACGAACAAGAAGGAGCCCGCCTGACAGCTATTTATATTTGACAGCTGTCAGGCGGGTAGCCAATCAGCGGCTGGCATTTTTCCCACCAGGCAGCTGGCGCGCCAGAGCCAATCAGGAGCCTGAGGCTCTGGCCGCGCCTGCCGGCTGCGTCGGGAGGACACAACAGCCAGTTAGCTAATACGCGCAAAATGTGAAGTGCCGCGTTAGGCAACCTGCTAGAAATAAACTGTTAGCTGACTTGAAGTCCTGGCTCGCCTCCGTATGTCCGCCCCGCGTTCTCCCAGCTAGAACATTGGCGACGAGGATGGGATTCCTCCGAGGCGGAGCCCAGGCAGAGCTGAGGAAAGTCACTAATCGAAGAGCTAAGTCACTAGAGCTGAATTCCCCTCAGGGAATCCCTCGGCGAGACGTCGAAGCGAGTCATTTCAACTACAAAGACCGATACTGATTAAGCAAAGGAAAGAGAAGTTACCTCAGAATGGCTTCAATGAATACATTCGCCAGTTTTAACCCCGGCCACGCAGACTTGGGACTTTTAACATTTCCTGATTTGAGTGTTTTTTTTAGAAGCCAAACGGACCAGAGAGGAAGCTGTAATACACAACACTTACCATTTCTGAGAGCAAAGTATGCCGTAGTGAAGATGAGATGTAGAACTGGAAAGTGGAGAGGATGGTATGGAGTGCAGAGACCCAGTGATCACCCACCAGGGATTATGAGATTAGTAATAAGACACCATTGGGATTTCCCCCCATTCCTTGCACTGGGCTGAAGGCTTCCTTTGAAACTTCCAAGCTTTGCTCTTTAAACATGTTTGGCATAATATTTGAAAATGGTTATTATTCCCCCCCCCGGGCAATTAAATTAAAAGAACATGGCATCATCAAATTGCTGAAGGATCGGCTGAATGCATGAGTAAGGATGGATGTGGTGAGGAAGAGGCCCATCCACATGTCGGGCAAGCTGTCTTATAGAGCTTCCTGAAATCTGTGCTCCCCATTCAGAGGCCTTTGTGCTTACAGCTGTATGGATTGAAGGCTTGTGCAAGATTGCATTCCTTCCTTTTGTTGCTACTGACCTCTTGAGTCTCCCCCTGACTATGGTAACAACTGCTGCCTTGCAGGTCACAGCTCCACCCAGCCGAAGCTTTCCTTTCAGTCAGCATTTCTGCTTGAATGGAATGAAAAGATGTCAAGGCCCATAGAAACTGCACCCATATTTATATTTTGCAAAAAACCCTGCAATTTGCATAACTATGTATCTCTTGTTTAAGTTAATACGGCTATGAAGAAGAAAAGAAGTCCTGGTATCATGTCGTTTTTCCAAGCAGGAGTTCTCGAAGCAAATTTATGATCATACCACTGTCTACGCGTTAATTATTAAAAGCGCCTAAATTAATATTGTAATAGATTTCCAATAGTCCCTCTTTTCAAGTCCTCCTGTCTTCTTCAGAAGCCTGCTGTACGATCTTAGATGCAGGGTTACTCAAAAAAGAAAAGCCCCATTATTATTATTATTATTATTATTATTATTATTATTATTATTATTATTATTATTATCATCATTATTTTATTTTATTTTTGTTACATAATAAATAGTCTTTTGTGAACAGAGCATTGTCCAAAGTCCTCCTTTAACATTCCCTTCAAAAGACATCATTCATTTTACATTATATTTCCATTATTTCCAATTTTAGCCGTATTACTTTTCTTCTCCTATTTTCCAATTTCTAGTTTTTAACATGTACAGACAATATGATTTTTCTTTCTCTTTAAAATAAACAATTCATCATTTCTTTTCCATCTATTTTCCATTATTTTTAATGCAACCCGCAGTTACATTAGAATTGGGCTCAGGGAAAGCTGAAAGACTTCAGAACCAATATGGAACAATCAACAATCCTTTAAAAAAAAAAATCAAAATTATGTCAGATTTCTGCTGCTGGCAGATCACATCTCCGCTTAAGTAAATTAATATATACAAGATTCCACAAGAAAATGGAAACTGTTTAGAATTCCTAAGCACAAAGGCACTGTGGGAAGTTATCATCCAGCCCTCTCCCAGAAAAATGAAATATCCTAGGAAATATTGAAAAGGCAGAATATTTCTCTGGATGTGAAAAGAAGCATGTTTTAAAAGACAGAATAGCTGCCTATAGCTTTCTGCCCATCCTCAGCTAATGGGAAATTAAGATGGCCAGGCTAGCCCACTTTACATAATAAAGACTTCTCCTCACTGCAGCTGTAAAGGGAAGGGATATTACTCAACTCTCCACATAGCATCTGAGAACTCATCTATACCTGAGAACTCATCACAGCCTAGAGAGTAGCCCCCTGCATGGCACCATGGGAGTCTGACAACCAATCAGAATACATTTCTTATACAGGAACAGGAAACAGAGAGGTGGGACTAAACTGGGTATAAAAAGCCTAGCAAGCCCCTCCCTCAGCCCTTCTCTTCTTCTCCACCAACATTGAAGCATGTGATCACCTTTTCTGTTCAGGGCTCAAGCCATGTGGTCCTGTCCAACAATAAACCATCTTTCCAAGCAGCCTCCATGTCTCCAGTGTCTTTTTCCCCACTTGGAGCTGAACCCAGAAGGACATTTCTTTCAACAGCACTATGCAAAATACATAGTTACATGCTGGAGCATATACAAAGGATCTTTATTTTTTTTCCCAAATTGTTAAAGCAGCTGTGTCTTTTTTGGAGTTAGCACAGTTACCTTGGAAGCTGCTTCTGACTGTTCCACACGGAGCGTTTTCCTCCAAACCCCTCCAAAACAGCATCCAAAGTGGCCATGAAAAAGATGTGGACCTTTTAAAAAAAACATAACCTGCTAATATGTTCTAAATCTCTTCCGTCACACGGATTTGCAATCCCCCACATGAGAACCTCAACACTAACAATTCAAACACACCTTTAGGGGGGGCGGGGGAAGCTACGACGTTTGCTCTCTTTACGGAAAAAAGCACTATCGCTGGAAAGAAACATCCAAAGATTTTTTTTTTAAACTTACAATTAAAAAGCATATCATAAATAATTAAGACATGATACACACGGAAGCCAGTTGAGTGACTTCTGGCGATTCCTGTGCCTCAGCCCAACCCACCTCACAGGATCGTTGTTGTGGGGGGAAAATAGGATGAGGAAGGAATATTTGGTGTTTTTGAAGCATTGGGTTACTTTTAATGTAATAAAGGTGGAATTAAAAAAATCTTAAAAATAAGAGAAAAGAAATTAATGCTGCTTACTCTATGCACAGTAGGAAGGACATCCCAAGGATGGCTTTCCGATCCCCCCCCCCCATCCTCTTAAAAGTGATTCTACTCTGGGATTTGAGACTGGGAGGCAGGATGAAGGTACTAAGAAGAGAAAGGAGTCCTTCACAACACTTTGAGGACCAGTTTGAGCCAGTTTGGTCTAGTGGATAAGGCCCTGAGTTCTAGTTCTGCCTTAGGCATGAAAGCCAGATGGGTCTTTTGGACTAGTCACTCTCTGTCAGCCCAACTGCCCTGAGTTGTTTATAAACAAAATGAGAGAGGGGGGGGAGGGAGGGGGAGAGAGGGAGAGAGACAGAGACAGAGAGAGACAGAGAGAGAAACACAGAGAGACAGAGACAGAGACACAGAGAGAGACAGAGACAGAGAGACAGAGAGAGAAACACAGAGAGACAGAGACAGAGACACAGAGAGAGACAGAGACAGAGAGACAGAGAGACAGAAACACACAGAGAGAGACACACACAGAGAGAGACAGAGAGACAGAGAGAGAGAAACAGAGAGACAGAGACAGAGACACAGAGAGAGACAGAGACAGAGAGACAGAAACACACAGAGAGAGACACACACACAGAGAGACAGAGAGACAGAGAGAGAGAAACACAGAAAGACAGAGACAGACAGACAGACAGAGACAGAGAGAGAGAAACACAGAGAGAGACACACACACAGAGAGAGACAGAGACAGAGGGACAGAGACAGAGAGAGAGACAGAGAGAGAGACAGACAGAGAGAAAGAGAGAGAGACAGACAGAGAGAGAGAAAGAGACAGAGAGAGAGAGACAGAAACACACAGAGAGAGACACACACACAGAGAGACAGAGAGACAGAGAGAGAGAAACACAGAAAGACAGAGACAGACAGACAGACAGAGACAGAGAGAGAGAAACACAGAGAGAGACACACACACACAGAGAGACAGAGACAGAGACAGAGGGACAGAGACAGAGAGAGAGACAGAGAGAGAGACAGACAGAGAGAAAGAGAGAGAGACAGACAGAGAGAGAGAAAGAGACAGAGACAGAGAGACAGAAACACACAGAGAGAGACACACACACAGAGAGACAGAGAGACAGAGAGAGAGAAACACAGAAAGACAGAGACAGACAGACAGACAGAGACAGAGAGAGAGAAACACAGAGAGAGACACACACACACAGAGAGACAGAGACAGAGACAGAGGGACAGAGACAGAGAGAGAGACAGAGAGAGAGACAGACAGAGAGAAAGAGAGAGAGACAGACAGAGAGATAGAAAGAGACAGAGAGAGAGAGACAGAGAGACAGAGACAGACAGACAGACAGACAGACAGACAGACAGACAGAGACCCTGCATAACCAGGGTAATGGTAGGAACGATGGCACCACACTAAAAGAAGCTGTTGGAAGTCCTGAGGGAAAAAAATGGCATGATCACTAGGCACACCATGAGGGAGTTAGGAAATCTGTCCAGAGACAGAGACGAGCCCGCCAAACGTTTAGGTATGTTGTGAGGTGAATGCAGGGATGGGTTCTGGCAGTCGCTACTGCCGGTTCGCTCATGGCTGCATCCCGCACACATGCTTGATGTGTGCTTCAAAATTGCTCTCTGCATGCACAGAAGCCAAGAACAACATGGTGACGCCTATGGCGCTGCCCCAAGAACCGGTTTGGGCCATGGCAGGCCTGGGTCGCTGCGGGTTCCAGCAACTCAGGCTGCCTAACCGCTACTGGTTCGTCTGAACCAGGCCAAACCGGTAGGAACCTACCACTGGGTGAATATCTTTAACATGTCAATTTTAATCTTTATAGGGATATAAATGTTATGCCATTGCCATTTTCAGAACTGGCCCGAGTTATTATATGCTGCCATGTTATGGATATTGCATAATTAAATAATCTATCAGGTTCACATGACAAAAGACAGGATTGTTACCCTTTTCTAGGGCTGAGAACATATTTATATGTTTATATACCGCATATCCATGTTTATTCTCAGACCTAGTTTAAAAATGGACAGGGAAAAAAAAGGACAGAAACTGACTTGGATTCAATTTAATTTAAACGTAAATTTGAGTAAAATTAAATGCAGTTCGCATGATTAAATGGGAAAAAAAAACAGTTAATAGAATATATTCAATAATTTATCTCGCCTGTCATTTTTAAAATTAAACCCAGAAGCAACGTTTGAAGAGATTTTCAGGCCACCCACATGGCTTTGATGGACTGGGAAGCAAAGAAACTCCTTGTCATACAAAAACATTTGGGAAATCTTATGTTCCAATGTGTTGATGTTCAAAGGAAAGTACAGTGTGGACCTTTGAAGGACTGCCCAGTTCTAAGTTGAAAGAAAAGAGCCTTAAGATTTTCGATCATTTGTAATCACTAGAGATCATCTCTTCCATTATGATAAGGTGTTTCTACTGAAATCGTACCAACAGTTCCATCGGAAGAGTGCTGACCAGACCCTACTTATCTGTTCTGACCCCCCTTGTCCCACACCAAAGCACACTCCGAGCCAGAGATAAATTACGGCATTTAATTAACAGACAAACAGGTCCTTGGCAGCAACCAGCACAGACAAGCTTGGGCAGCAATAAACACAGACAAGGCTTGGCAGCAATCCAGCCTGCCAAGCTCATAACAATGTTCTCCGACATTCAATCCTGTGTTGACTTCTGCAAAGAGGGGCGTGTGCACAAGTAGCTTTTTATAGTCTGGAGAGGAGCTTAATGACCACCAGCTGAGCGCAATCACCTCCTGTAATTGTTCCTGATGCCTATTAGCTCTTCGATGGCGTGTATCCAGGAACAGCTCACTACTGGCTTCCGGCTCACTCTCCCTTGTCTCCTCCCCACTGGTCCAAGGCTCAGGTGCCTCCTGGTGGCCAACCAGCCTCTCTGCACCCTGCTCCGAGTTGGAACCCTGTCCAGGGTCCTCCACATCCTCCAGAGCCGACTCATAGGGCCCCTCGTTGTCGGAGTCTGCTGGCAGCTCCAACGGCTCCTGCTGGGCCACAACACTTATCACTACCAAATGTTTTTAGTACTATTACGTTTGTTATTTATCTTTATTCTTTTTAATTGTGTCATAATATAAACTTCCCTGTTTTTTAAAAAAAAAATAGGATAATATATAAAGAAATAAATATATTTGGAGCTGTACATGTGCATGCACATTTTATGAAAACTGTGCTTTATGTAAATTGTCACTCTGCTGGGAAAAGTTAATAATGAAGATGCAAACAGAAATCTTTCTAATTCATTGGCCATCTGGTATATTTGGCCAAACGTGAGCTACTAGGAAGACTGTATAATTAGAAAAAGTTTGGAGTAATCTAAAAACTTTAACTGCGTATTCGTCCTTTCAAAAGAAGCTTCCATTCATTGCATGCAAGAAATTTCTAAGAAGGTTGCTTCTTATATTTATTTATAAAGGCCTCTATTTATAAAGGCCGCTGATTCCCAAACAGTGGAATCTTATTTCAAGGGGAAAATCTAGATCATACTTTTCATCATGGAGGAAAAAGGCAACTGTCAAATTGTAATTCTTCGGTTTTTCATGTTTTTATTGGTAGAATGCACCTCTCCTACATTACCCTCGAATTAAGACTCACTTATTATGTTATTCATCAGGTTCTGTAAATAATACATTTTCTTTCTGATCTTTTCCAGATGTGATCAACAGTAGACTTTGATCATACCAGTAATCCCTTTATATATAATCTGTCCTTCTTGAATTGCATTAGCTTGCATTATAATAACATATTTGTTTCCCTTTTCTCATTTTTAAAATGAGGCACACAGCCTTTTGTTAAAAGGATATTTATTTATTTGTTTGTTTGTTTGTTATTCATGAAATTTATTTGCCGCCCATCTAGTATTCAGTGACTTTGAATATGTGGCCTTCAGCGTTATTTATGTTCTGAAATGTAAATTGAAATCTTACACTTAAATTTCTACCCCAAATTTTTACTCCAAAAAGCAAAAATGTATCCTGTCATTTTTTTCTCCCATTTGAGTTCTTTTAGTATTATCGCATGAACAGTGTACCAACTGCTGAATGCTAATTTGGTTTCAAGGAAAGAAATATTCCTAGAATTGATATAACTCATGTTGTTTAACCTTATTCACCCCTCTCATACAAATCAAGATCTTGTGTTGTATGACAAGCCATATTGTACATATAAACCAGTGGTGGGTTTCAAATTTTTTTAGAACCTCTTCTGTAGATGTGGCCTGCTTTGTGGGAGTGGTTTGCCGGCCATGTGACTGGGTGGGAGTGGCTTGCTGGCCATGTGACCGGGTGGGCACGGCCAACTTGTAAAATGTGGTAAAACTCATTTAACAACATTCTTGCTTAGCAACCAAAATGTTGGCTCAGAAACTCTGGCATTTGAAGCACGCAAGTCTTAAAGCTGTCAAGTTACAAGACCCTCACATCCCTAACCCTTTAGAAAAAAAAAAACCCAGGGATGTTCAAACTTGACAGCTTTAAGACTTGTGGACTTCAACTCCCAGAATTCCTCCTCTCGCTCTTCATCTTGATGATGTGTGGACGGGAGGGGGGAGGGAGCTGGAACCCATTCTAAACGGCACTGGAGATTTGTGGAACATCTTTTATAGAAGAGGTTAGAACTGGCAGGAACCCACCCCTGATATAAACCCACGTGCATATATGCTCTGCCAAAAAAGCTAACCTTTACAGAGGGACAAAGAGCCCTTTCTGTGTGCCCTTTTGACATTATCCATGTAGTTTTAATTATATCTTCCCCAAGCCCAGAAAATTTTATCAGTTTTGATTTATTGCACCTTTGGTTTTCCTGTTTGTTTCAAAAAAAAACCTTCCAATCTTTCTAGTCTTTTTAACAAGAAATGTATAAATGTTCATATACAATTTTCTCATACAAATTAACAAACTAAACAAATTCTTATTCATATAAAAGTTACCCCAACATGAGGAAGTTAATATTATGTATCTACCTACCTTTAAAAAAAAATATGGCAGCCTAATTCACATTTATATGCTGCCTATCTTGCCAAGGGATGACTCCAGGTGTTTGTTTGTTTGTGTCTGTGTGTGTGTGTGTGTTTGTGAGAGAGAGAGAGAGGGAGGGAAGGAGAGGGAGGGAGGGAGGGGGAGAGAGAGAGAGAGAGAGAGAGAGAGAGAGAGAGAGAGAGAGAGAGAGAGAGAGAGAGAGAGAGAGAGGAGAGAGAGAGAGAGAGAGAGAGAGAGAGAGAGAGAGAATGAAAAATTGATAGCCAGAGTTCAAACTAAGACAAAATCCCTTGAGATTAACATTTAGGAACAAGTTGTTGAGACTGTCTTATGATAGAAAAACAATGCTCATATTTCTGAGTTTCATTATGTAATCCCAGCATTCGATCAAACTTCAACTACATCTCTGTCACATCCTTCCAATTCAGGGGTGTGAATCTCACACCGGATGTGTCACACACTGGTCACGCCCATCCCCATTTTAGTGAAGGGGGAGGAAACTTGTGATACGTCATGTGACAACAATGTGACAATGCGAGTTTGACACCCCTAATTCATTCAAACAATCAATCAACTTCTTTTTTTAATCTCCCGCAATCAAGAAACTTAGCTTTTTACCTCTTAATCAGATAGAAAGAAGACAAGGTTGAAAGTTCATCATGGGAAATTCTTTTGTTACCATTTCAATTTAATTATAATAAATGATGTGAATATTACATTAGCCCAAATATTTTCAAGTGACTAATACCATTGTTTTACTTTTTGTTTTCGACTTTGTAATTTATTTCATTGGGACAGCTGTAATTCTTTGGTTTCATTATTCAGCACATGATCAGAACATGACAGAAGAGAAGTAAACAGACAATTATATAGTTTGAGTTTGAGTTTCATTTTATTTATATGCCGCCCTATTCCCAGCGGGACTCAGGGCGGCGCACAAACCCGAAGGAGGGGAAGGGAAAAACACAAAAACTACAAAAAGTACAGGGCATTTAAAAAAACAACCAACAGCCACACGATTCGAGAGGGGAAGGGAATTCATCGACCCCAGGCCTGCCGACACAGCCAGGTTTTAACGGCTTTTCGGAAGGCCTGGAGAGAGGTGAGGGTCCGAATCTCTGCGGGGAGTTCGTTCCAAAGGGCCGGAGCCGCCACAGAGAAGGCCCTCCCCCGGGTAGTAGCCAGATGGCATTGGCTGGCAGACGGAACCCGGAAGAGGCCTACTCTGTGTGATCTAATGGGTCTTTGGGAGGTAATTGGCAGCAGGCGGTCTCTCAAGTACCCAGGTCCAATACCATGAAGGGCTTTATAAGTGACGACTAGCACCTTGAAGCGTATCCGGAGACCAATCGGCAACCAGTGCAGCTCGCGGAGGATAGGTGTAATGTGGGTGTACCGAGGTGCACCCACAAAACCTCAATGGGGATATGGCAGTGGCCTCATAGCTGGATGTCCAATTCAGCTATCAAGGGGATCGCCTCTGGTATTGCTTCGTGCAGGGAACCAGAGAATGCACAACATGAGCAATCTCGCACAATATGTTCAATACTTTGCATATCAGCATCACAATTGCAACAAGATGAATCTTCCCATCCCCACCGATACAGGGCAGAGGGACAATGTAGGTTTGATCAACACAGGTTTTTAAATTCCTGGCTCACCCCAATTCTGTCATTCAGAATTTGAAAGCTGCATCCACGCAAAGTTTTTCCAAGCTCGTCCAGTCTGCTGTACAATTTATTCTCCGGATGTTACCCAACCTTTGTACCAGGAGTAGAATGCTCAAACGCTTCTCGAACATGATGAGGAATTCATGCTCGCTGTGGTATTCTGGGAGTTGGAGTCCACACATCTTAAAGTTACTAAGGCTGAGAAATACTAAACTCTAAGAGTGGAATTGTCTTCCTTTTGCTGCGCCCAATATGAAAAGGGAAACCGCAATTCAAAAGGTGAAGTCTGCATTTACTTGCATCGCTGGGAAAAAATATACACAAATATATGAACTATATGCGGATAAGCTCAAAAAGAAGTTTAACTACTTGTTCTGACCACCCCCCTTCTCTGTCCAGGAGCGAAAGTCAAAGCAGACGTACGAAATAATGTTTTAATTAGTCCAGACTCTTGTTGGCTGCAAGCCCAAAATAAACAAACAGATAATCGCTCTGGCAAAAAGTCCTATAAACCCATGCAGCACTGCAGACAGGCTTCTCACAGCAAGCCACTTATCCATGTTGGTTTCTCTGAATCATGAACGTGAACGAGAACGTTGACTCCTGCAACCAGGGCGTGGCACAAACAGTCCCTTTTATAATCAGGAGAGGATCTTAATCAGCATCAGCTAAGCACAATCGTCTCCTACAATTACGCAGTTGTTCCTTCCGTCGAGTAGCCCTGCGCCTGCGTGCATCCTGAAACAACTCCCAAACGTTTTCCTGAACATTCCCTTTGATCCAATGCTCTGCCGCCACCTGGTGGCCGACCAGTCTCTCCTCGCCCTGCTCAGAGTCGACACCCTGTCCAGGGTCCTCCACCTCCTCCAAGGCCGACTCATAAGACCCCTCACTGTCGGAGTCTGGCGGCAGCTCCAACGGCTCCTGCCGGGACACAACAACTACTGTATCTTGAGTTGATGCACAAACAGTCTAGTCACCAAATAATTCTCCTTTCAATTCTGCCAATCTTACCATTGGTATTGCTTGCCAAAAGCTTTCCTCTTTCTTGACCTTTTACTAAGAAGTAATATTTATTACAGCTAGGAAGCAGGTTTAAGCTCTTTTAGTTTCTAACATTCTTCCTTTCTTCTTTTTGCTTCCCTTGTCACTTTCCTGTCCCATGTGATCTAAAATTTGGAATCTCATATACAGTATATTTTAGAGCTAAATCTCTCTTTCCCCTCCTGAACTAGCTTCTTTACCATTTGATCTTCCTTTCCAATGCTTGACATGTATGGTTGCAGTTAGTAAAAATTTCAAGCTGAGCCAGCAGGTCTGGGATGCATTTGCTACCTCTTTCCAGAATGTGTACTTTTTACCTATAATCCCACATCTTAAAATCGAGCCATTTAGTTTACAACTTAAACTCTTCCTGCCTTGCATCCAACTTCCCTGTGACTCCTGGATGGTCCCACTTTTCTTACAGAGCCAACTTTCCAGAACTACTTTCTATATTACTAAATTGCTCCCAGTTGCAACAATTAGCCATCCCAAGGCAACTCTGAATGAGTCTATTGCCTTCACTCAAAGTAGGTGTATCCTTGCCCTCATCCCTAACATTTAAGGACCTTGTCCCCCTTTTTAATAATCAGAATGATGATCACATGGAAAAGTCAACCTGGAAGGTGAATCATAGAGCGTAAGAACAAAAGTGGATGTTCAGGTGCTTATTAGAAATAAGTGTGTGTTCTGACCCCCCTCGCTCCACACCAAAGCACACTCCGAGCCAGAGATAACTTACAGCATTTAATTAACAGACAGACAGGTCCTTGGCAGCAAACCGGCACAGACAAGCTTGGGCAGCAATAAACACAGATAAGGCGTGGCAGCAATCCAGCCTGCCATGCTCATACGATGTTCTCCAACATTCGATTCTGTGTTGACTTCTGCAAAAGGGGCGTGTGCACAATCACTCCTTTTATAGTCTTGAGAGGAACCTAATTACCACAGCTGAGTGCAATTACCTCCTGTAACTGCGTAACTGTTCCTGACGCCTATTAGCTCTTCGGTGTCGGGCATCCAGGAACAACTCACTGCTGGCATCCGGTTCACTTTCCCTTGTCTCCTCCCCACTGGTCCAAGGCTCAGGCGCCTCCTGGTGGCCAACCAGCCTCTCTGCACCCTGCTCGGAGTCGCAACCCTGTCCAGGGTCCTCCACATCCTCCAGAGCCGACTCATAGGGCCCCTCGCTGTCGGAGTCTGGTGGCAGCTCCAACGGCTCCTGCTGGGCCACAACAAGTGCGTATCTGTAATCTATAGAGAGGCTGAAGAGCAGCTTTCTTCTTTTCATCTGCTAATATCACATTTATCAAATTGTCATTAAAAAAAAGTCCAAAAAAAAACCTTGAATAAATCTGATTTCTTTTTTTTTTTTTACATTCAGCCTCAGTGCAGAAGCAATATTTATTTCTTTGTTTGTTTGTATCCCATCTCTTGGTTTCTTTTCTTTTTACAAATAACACAAGGCATTGAACATATCCATATCCCTCCTTCTATTTTCCACACAACAACAACCCTGTGAAGTGAGTTGGGTTGAGTGAGAGTGACAGGTCCGAGGTCACCCAACTGGTATTCATGGTTAAGACAGGACTAGAACTCACAAATTCCTTGTTTCTAGCCTGGGGCCTTAACCCACTAAACCAAACTGGCTACAAATGGTAATGTACAGATCTACAAATAATGAAGCAAAGAACTATTTACCATGCTTGGAGTCACAAGGGGAACCCAAGAAAACAGAAAACCAAGTGAAAGCTCATTGGCCATCACTCAATCATTCACAAAGAGGCGAATTGTTATACGCTGGTGGATCATTTAGGAATAGCAAAGCGACTATTTTGGAATTATTCTTTTTTTTATAATTGTTTTTTATTTTAAACACATAAACACATCAACAAAAACAAACACATGACTTAAGACAACATAGGCTGTCAAGAAGTTCCATCATATATCATACAGCAGTTCCGAATCAGTTTCTTTGCAGTTAGTGTTTTCCCTTCTATACATTTCTATCTTGCATTCATTGTCTCCGTTATCCATTTTTATGTACAATTCTATATTTATTTATACTATTGTTATTCCCTTTAAAAGATTATAAGGTACAGTTTGGATTGTTTTGTTTACCATCCCTAGCGCCTGTTGTGACACCACCTTATTTTCTCTTTCTTTCTTTTCTCTCTCCCTTACTTCTCTACTTCCTTCCTTCCTCCTCTCCTTCCCCTTCTTTCTTCCCTTATCTCTCCCCTACTCTTACCCTCTCTTTTCCCCTTCCTGCCCTCTCTCCTTCTCTTTCTCTCCCATCCTCCCTCCTCTCCTTCTCTTTCTCTCCCTTCCACCCACCACTCCTTACCTTTTTCTTCTTCCCTTTCCTCTCCGACACTCTTCCTCTTCCTTTCCTACTATCTCTCCTTCTCTTTCTCTCCTTTCCACCCTCCTCTCCTTTCCCTTCCTTCTTCCCTCCCTTCTCTACTTCCTTCCTCCCCTCCTCCCTTCTTCCGTCCCCTTTTTTTTCTATTGTTATAAGTGTCTCTTTCAAATCTCATTTTATGTTTTCTTGGGAATGGTATTTCCACAAACCTATATATGGTTTTATATCATTTCCTTTTTTCTCTTTCGTTCTATAGTCTATATACCCGCTATCATGCTGAATTGATTTCACCATTCTTAACCTTCTTATTTTATTAAACATCTGGGCTCTTTTTTTTTTTTGCATTCAGTCCATTCAAATTTATCGAGGTGATTGTTGTTTCTGTAATGTTGTAATATGGAATTATTCTATTTAGGCATAGCTGAGCATGGAAGGTGACATATACATTAGGGGATTAACACATCTTTATGCATAGTATAACAGAGACAAGCAAGATTTTTGCAACTGAAAGTAAAAGTTTTATTTTTAAAAAATGTTTTACTGGTCAAAACATGCACTAGAAGGGGCAGGAGTATGAGCCTTTAATTGAGGCATTTTTTCCTGATTTAAAACCACTACATGTGTACTAAGTCTCTTTAAAAGTGAGGCACACGGTTCCAGCTGCTCTTGCAGAATTCAGTAGTGATTTTCTTTCACCCACCCATTCTGTGATTTGCTGTTGAAACTATTAAGTTCTGAGGAACATAACAAAAGATTTTGAGAGCCACAGACCCACAACCTTGCCCCAGTCAGTAGAATTTTCAATACGGATCAGCTATCTTCAAAAATAGATAGGAGAATTGTATGACAGCTGATATACAATTATATAATATTCCATTAAATATTATGAGGTTGCTTTGACAGCGAAGGCAGTAAAAGTTATTACTTTTGTATTCTGCAAGTGTTTTTGTGTGTATACGGTGTCACTCGAATCAAGAGTTTATTTAATGACAATGTGCTTTCTTAGCTATTAAGGAAACTTTGCTAGCTCTTAAAAATGATAGAATAATGACAAATAATAAGAGTTTTCAAAAACCAATTCAGCTTAAATAATTGACTGATATATTTCATAAGTGACACTGATATCTGAACATCTTTTACAAGAGCAAAACCTTATGATGCATGTTCCTTTTTGAAAGAGGTAGAAAAGTGATTCAAAACACCTGCATCAATCCCAGACCTGCTGATCATACTTATTTTAAATAAGTACTGAAGGGTCCTTGATGCTTTCTGTGCTTGGCTGTTTTCTTACGTACATTTCATTATCAAACTAGGTAACATCATCAATGCATTGATGATGTTACCCAGTTTAGGTAATAAAAAGTTTTCAAGAAAACATCCAAGCTGACAGGGCACCATGGATCCCTCATTTCAATCCCAAGCTACAAATATTCTCCTTGAAATAAAATTCTTAAATATTTGAGGCAGTGGTGGGTTTCAAAATTTTTTAGAACCTCTTCTGTAGGTGTGGCCTACTTTGTGGGAGTGGCTTGCCGGCCATGTGACCGGGCGGGAGTAGCTTGCCAGCCATGTGACTGAATGGGTGTGGCCAACTTGTAAAATGTGGTGAAACTCACTTAACAACGCTCTTGCTTAGCAAACAAAATGTTGGCTCAGAAACTCTGGCATTTGAAGCACGCAAGTCTTAAAGCTGTCAAGTTATAAGACCCTTGCATCCCTAACCCTTTAGGAAAAAAAAACCTCAGGGGTGTTCAAACTTGACAGCTTTAAGACTTGTGGACTTCAACTCCCAGAATTCCTCCTCTCGCTCTTCATCTTGATGATGTGTGGACGGGCGGGGGGAGGGAGCTGGAACCGGTTCTAAACGGCACTGTAGATTTGTGGAACCTCTTCTATAGAAGAGGTTAGAACTGGGAGGAACCCACCCCTGATTTGAGGGGAAGGAGGGAGCGAAAGTACCATTTACCCATGCTTAGATTTCAAATGGTGGTAGGCTCTTAGATCCAAATTAAGGTTAAGAAAATGGAAATTGAATAGCGCACTGTTACGCTTTTAGTTTTTTTCCATAAATGATGAATGTTTCAAAACAGAATTAAAATAATAAGTAATCCTGTTGAAACCAAGTAAACAAGGATCCTTTACCCACAAATATGCATAATAGTGAAATAACTTCCTGCTAGTAATTAACCACGGGTTTAAAATATGATAAAATCTTTCATTGTATTGATTCGTCTTAACATTTTATATTATGCCTGCCCTCTGGGGAAAAACCCACAACATACAGTACATTCCGGTGTCATTTTAACTTGGAAATAAGAGTTCGGCTCAGTGTGAATTAAGCCCAAGAAAGCTTCCACTGGACAGTAGCCTCAAGCTGTATCTAAATTGCAATGAATTCCATAAAATGCCCTATTTCTCACACACTTTGGGATGAAAGGGTAAATGAAAGATAGAAGGAACTATAAGATGCTTATAGTATAGTATAAGTATAAGTATAAGAACTATACCAAAGCAGAAGGTTTGCCCAAGTGTGCGAAGACCAATAGGACTTCTGAATGAAAAGATTTTGGGGCCTTTAAGTCTCAACACTGTTGAAAAAACATTTTAAAGCAAATAATGCATAGTATGCATTTTCATACTAATTTACAAAGGACGGATAATATAGTTTTAAAATTGTAATTTTATAAGAAACAAACATCCTGGTGGAGAGACATCATACCGTACTCAAAATCTTATATTTGATAGAAACTGCTTGAAATTTGTATGAAGGATTCTAAAACACTTTTGGGAAAGTATTCTTTTTATTTAAAAAAATGGTGAAAAGTTTCACGTTAAGATGTTTTTAAGTGCTCCTGGATGTAGCATAAAGTAGTCATGAAAAAGTTCTAATTCTATTGTGCGGTTCTCAGAAGTGAACAGTTTTATTAAGTTTCAACTGACTATGGTTTTTGATTTTTCAGAAGCACTTAGGAAAGCTATAAACATAATTTCAAATAGAATCAAAAATGTCATTGCAATTTGCAGACTTTTGACTTAAAGACAGGTTTTGGCACTTCTAAGATGAACATTATTTTTTATGAAAAAAGGCAGCTGAGTCCTAGATCGGATTAAATATATTCAGTTTACCTTTTTTTTCCTGACAGAACTAATGCAAAAATATTTTTAGTATGAGATTTCAGAGAATTAACAGATGCAAGACAGTAAAACATGTGTATGTTTTATTCCAGACAGCTTGGCTAGCAGCTTGCTAAATAATTTCCTGGAATGTGTGAAGAATCATTTGAAAACTAAACAAGAAAGACACACTATTAATACTAATGCTCAACTGCCATTCTCTGTAAGTATCTGCAATAAAACAAAAATCAAAGAGAACAAGTAATGATTATCACACCATGTATTTATTATAAGCACATAATGTGCGAAAACTCCTAATGTCAAATTATTCTTGGAGGAAAAAAGGATTCTATTTGGTGTATTTGTAATTACAGAATCCACGGTTCCTGGTTGGATTCAATTAAACACATATCCATATACATTTAACCCTTGTTTTTGAAGTCCTTCTTTCCTTTACATTTATTGAATTGGTTTCCACAGTGTTTACATTGAAAGCAGTGGTGGGATTCAAATAATTTACCAACCAGTTCTCTGCCCTAATGACCAGCTGGGTAGGCGGGGCCCAGTGGTCATGTGATCATGTGGGTGTGGCCAAGTCAATGTCACTCAGGTCGATGGGCACTTCGCCTTAGTTGTTACAATGGTAATAAGGGTTAACCGGAGAGGCAGTTTCTGTAAGCAGGTCAATAAAGATTAGGCTAGAAACAACACCAGAATGTTTCCTTCCTGCCTTCCTTACAGGATTAGCCTGTAAAGTGGGGAAAAAACAAAAGGAGATTTCTTCCAACAATCGGTTCTCCGAACTGCTTAGAAAGTTACCAACTGGTTCTCCTGAGTAGGTGCGAACTGGCTGAACCCCACCACTGATTGAAAGCCAAATGTATGCAGAAATTCTCAGTCATCCAGGTCATGATTGTCCCAAAGATGCTTTTTCAGGAGGCAACTGGACTTTCTTGTTTTTTCGTTTGAAGAAGTTTCTTATCCAAGAAGCTTCTTATCCAAGAAGCTTCTTCAGCTCTGAGAACATGTATGTTTTTTTTTCCATTTTTAACGTCAACACTTTTTAATTATATCTTAATGTCAGTATTGCTTAACAAAGTATAAAAACTATTGTGTATTGCTGGTCTAGAGGTGTACTCTTGGCATTTCAACTCTTCTTAACAGCTACCAGTCTATTGCAACCTTCTTTCTAGGATATCCCCCCAAACAGAGGTGGGTTCCTACCAGTTCGCACCTATTCGGTAGAACCAGTTCATCAAATCTACCGAACCGGTTAGAAGAGGTTCCACCAGTGGACCCGGAAAGCAGGCCACACCTACAGAAGAGGTTTCAGAATTTTTTGAAACCCACCACTGACACACACACACACACACACACAAAGAGAGAGACCCAGCTAGAGAGAGAGAGAGAGAGAGAGAGAGAGAGAGAGAGAGAGAGAGAGAGAGACTGAGATAGACAGAGAGAGAGAGAGAAAGAAAGGAAGAAATAAATAAATAAAAAAAGAAAAAAGAAAGAAAAAGAGTGAGAGAGATGAAAGAAAAAAAGAAAAAAGGGACAGTGAGACAAAAGGAAGGAAAGAGAGAGAGAGAGAGAGAGAGAGAGAGAGAGAGAACACATGGCCGACAAGCCACTCCCACCAGGTCACATGGCCAGCAAGCCACTCCCACAAAGGAGGCCACACCCACAGACTAGGTTCCAAAATTTTTTGAATCCCACCACTGCCCCCAAACAATGCTATTCTGGTAAAACTAAGCACTAGGTTACCATTGCCAGTATTTTAAAATCCTGCTGCTTTGCTACATCAAGCAGATGGCAGCATAGATTTAAACATCCACATTTTTCCCTAGTGTATTTGCTAAATGATCGGTCACGTAATCAAATGCATGATAGTAGCCAAGGGCAATGAAATATTCGAAGGACTTTGCGTGTAATTGAAAACAGAAGCCCCCACTTATCCACATGCAGTTCATCTTGGTAGAATATTTTAAGCATTTAATTTCATGTTTCCTTATTTAAGCAAGAATAAACGTACAGTGCCAAAAGTACATTCTACTAGGTTCTTACAGGGATTGTCAATCAAATTTTAAAGATTAAACTGGAGCCAGATTTCTCTTTATTTTTGTTGTGCTGTTGCTAGTATGCAGGTGGTTAGATATATTGTTTTGTGGAGAGCTTTGTTTATTTATTTAGTGGAAAAAGAACAAAAGTTCTCCACGGGAGAGAAAGTGAAGCGGGGGAAAATTGACACTCAGTTTTTTAAAAATATTTTGTCTTACATGGTATATTCTGTTTTCATGGCAACAATTGGGGTATTTTTTTTTCATGGAAAGAGCACCCATGCATATGCACTAATGCAGTGGTTCCCAAACTTGGCAACTTTAAGACTTGTGGACTTCAACTCCCAGAATTCTCCAGCCAAGTTTGGGAACCACGGCACTAATGTGTAGCACAATGCTATATTTCAACAGCAAACGTAAAATTGGTTTTTTTGGAGTAGACATCGTAAAAAAGCCAACAAGCTCTTATCTCTGAGTCCTGTTCAGTTTGTAATTTCTCTCAAGAAAAATCATTTTTAAATATACAATACCTTAGCTTTACGTTATTGTATGTATGTATGTATGTATGTATGTATGTATGTATGTACTTGTACTTGTACTTGTACTTGTACTTGTACTTGTACTTGTATTTGTACTTGACGCCTCTTCACCCATCATGGGTATAGGCGACTTCCATGGAAATTTGACGCCACTGTTTTCGGTATACGGCGATCCATGGAAGCTGTTTCGGCTGGATATACCCAAGGGGATGCCAGTCCCAAGGGTCGACAGAGCCCGATTGGTGGGAACGGGGGGCACCACGTGAAGGCCGGGTTGTCGTTTGATAGTTGAGAGGCTTTGCAATAAGCATTGCAATGTATATTTTGCGCATCAACTATCCTTGCCCCCCTGTATGTATGTATGTATGTATGTATGTATTTATTTTACAGTTTTGTACACTGCCCCAATAAATCAGATTCTGGTGCAAATCACCAGCAAAACCAGAAAAAGTAACAACACAAGGAACGTAATATTAATTAAAATAAAATGCAGCTTATTAAACAATGACCATTCAATAGCCATGCTAGGGGGTTTAAATGAAAAGAGGGATGAGAAACATAATACATCCAGGGAAAGAATATTCCTGAGTATCGGGACTATTAGTGATAAGTATTGTTCTATTATCCTGGTCTTGGATTTCTCTGGATGGTGATGGAGACCCAATAGGAAGTTACTATGATTCAACTGGGTGGGCAATCATATGTATCACACTTTAGAGGTTATGAACAGCCTAATGAATTGGGCCTCACTGGCAAAGAGCACAGTGACCTTAGAATAAGTATAATAAAGTTTTGTGGCCCAGCAGGAGCCGTTGGAGCTGCCACCAGACTCCGACAGAGAGGGGCCCATGAGTCGGCTCTGGAGGATGTGGAGGACCCTGGACAGGGTTGCGACTCCGAGCAGGGCGCAGAGAGGCTGGTTGGCCACCAGGAGGCACCTGAGCCTTGGACCAGTGGGGAGGAGACAAGGGAGTGTGATCCTGACATCAGCAGTGAGTTGTTCCTGGATGCCCGGCACCGGAGAGCTAATAGGCGTAAGGAACAGTTGCGCAGTTACAGGAGGTAATTGCACTCAGCTGGTGGTAATTAGGCTCCTTTCCAGACTATAAAAAGAATACTTGTGCACATGCCCCTTTTGCAGAAGTCAACGCATTAACGAATGTTGGAGAACAGTATTATGAGCCTGGCAGGCTGGATTGCTGCCACGGCTTATCTGTGCTGGTTTGCTGCCAAGGACCTGTCTGTCTTAATAAATTCCGTAAAGTATCTTTGACTTGGAGTGTGTTGGTGTGGGACGAGGGGGGTCAGAACAGTAAGGTACCAGCATAGTATCTCAGCTAGCGGCCTGGACACCACAGCTTGAACCTTGTAGCCTCTTGAGTTCTAACACAGCCCAGCATAGAATGTGTTGCAATATTCAAATTTGGTTGAGCTCAGGCTATGAGTTTCTATTGCTAGAATATCTTGATCCTAGTAGAGCCATAACTAGCATAACAGATGGATTTAGATAAACATCCTCAGGCTACAGATTCCATCTATTGTCCAGCAGGAAATATAAATCCAACAGAACACTGTAATCATTGACCATTCTTTCTTTAATAGGAGAATGACCCTAGCAAGAGCTAACACTGAGGTTAACTGCATTTTGTTAGAACTTGATCTGATTTAATTTCTCTCCATTCAGATCCTTATACTATCCAGGCCAATTCAGGATTCTGGTAGTATTTCTGATGTCCAGAACAGGCAATGCGAACTGAAGACATCTTCGCAAAAGTGACAAAACCCAAAGAAATGGCAAGTAGACAAATTCTTTGGAATTTCTCTGAATAAAGAGAGGATACATCACCCCATTATGCCTCAGATAGCTCCTTCTCATGAGAAGTATGCAGGAGATGGTCTTCCATGGGCCTGAAGTGCTGAAAGATAAAGAGATTAACCATCATGCTTGCAATTCCAGCAGAGCCTTTTAAAGAAGAACATAATTGAGTTTTAAGAACTAAGTTTTCTAATTTTGGGAATTGCCTATTAACCATCTTAAAGCTTTTAGAGATCTTCATAACAACAAGTTTGAAAAATTGCCGGCAAGTTTAGCTTCAACTTTGAACAAAAGAATATTTAATTACCAGTTTAAGAAAGTAAGAGAATTTGAAATAAAATGCAATAAGCTAAATAAGATTTTGATTTTGATCTAGGAAAATTACAAATGGGTTAAGGGTCCAGTTAAAATTAAAGTGAATTAAAAATGATTTTTATTAGCATTCTTTTAAGGACTTTTTGCTGACACCAGAATTGACAAGTTGGTGTTTTATAACTTTAACTGTAAGGAATGGGATGAAGAAATATCTGTTTGTAATTTTATAGGGTATGAGTTATTAAATTTGTTTATGCTTGTGAGTTGAAGATTGGAAATCATTTCATTATATATCGCTTTTCTTTTTATTTACCATACTTTCTTCTCTCTTTTTTCTTGCATCTATTATTCTTTCCTACTATTCTTTTTTCTATGTTTAGGATTTATTTATATTTGATTGTAATATTGTAATCAAAATCCTTAATTTAAAAAAATAATACTAAAAAAAGATTTTGGTAGCATTTCCAAGTTGGCCCAGGATTGCAATGCATAGTTGAATGTAATCATCATACTGATGACAAATTACCAGGAACTGATAGATAGCTTCTCCTAGCAATTTCACATAGATGTTAATAACCTAAGAAATAATACTGAACTGGCACTTCAGTAGATGAAGCCGATGAAGTCTCAGCCACTTAATCTTTGCGACTGTTGATGGGAAATATCTACTTAGATAAGAGTGGAACCCCATATAACAATCGACCACAGTAAAGGATTGATCTTGGGAATAGGGAAGAATGATTGAGCCATTAATCATTGCAGAAAAAATTACCTAGTCCCATGAAAGAGGAAAGCATGAGAAAGAAAATAACACAGCCTTGATTTTTGCTTGGTATAAAGTAGAACAGGAAGGTTTTCAAAATTCTGCTATTCTACCTTATTCCAATAAATAACATTGTTGGAATTTTTGCCAAGCCTCTTTGACCTCCTTAATTACTTCCCTAACCCTAAGTTCACCTCTTCATTTCTTTACACCCATTCCCATCACTTGAAGGTGATCTAGCAGAATATGATAGTTGATGGCATCAACTCTTACATTCCCCCCCCAACCACAAAAAAAATCCCCTAGAACAAGAAATGCGTGTTCCCCTCTATTGAAGTAGTGACAAAGATGCTGGTTTTATCCTATGAGCAACTCTGTGCATTGGCTGAATGGGAGCTGGATCATCCAATTCCTTCTAGGATATGTAGCAATAACACTTAGAATTATATACCACTTTACAGTACTTTATAGCCTTCTCTAAGTGGTTTACAGTCAGCATATTGCCCCCAACAATCTGGGTCCTCATTTTACTGATCTCGGAAGGATGGAAGGCTGAGCCAACCTTGAGCCTGGTAAGATTTGAACTGCTAAATTGTAGGCAGCTGGCGGGCAGCAGAAGTAGCCTGCAATACTGCACTCTAACCACTGCGCCACTGTGACTCATGTAGCTGATTCATTCATCTTCTAGACAACCTTTGCCCCCCAGAACAGGTTAGAATCAGGGCACAAGTCATCAAGTACAAATGGGTTGAGAAATAGCTTCTTCAGGAGAAGGCAATTTCCTATCTCTTTTAGAGGCAGAAAGAAGCATTTCGCTAACTGCTGAATTATGTAGCTGTCCTCATTAACCATAACTGTTTCCTTCAAACAAATTGGAAACTGTTAAGATAATGGCAAAGGGAGATTGTGTAACATTCATGTGTTATCTGTAGTGTAAAGTCTGAAGGAATAGTATTCTTAAGTGCAATGAAATAAACTGTCAAAGCTAAGGAAGCAGTTCAGTATAACAAGTACTGTAGCTGCACATCATTTTCCTATCTAACTCTTAATAAGATTAGTCAGCTAAAACCTCTAATTGTACTCCTGATACTTTGGATCCAATATACTCACTAGGCAGTTCAGGATTAAGGCATTCTCTGTGATTATTAAAGAATATTATCGAGCTTGGAAATGGACTCTCTGTACCCTTCTTATTGCTAAATGACTAATCCTTCAACGCTAAGAAGATAAATTTGTGGCCTCAATTACACAGTAGGTTGAGGACTTGGTGTTACTTGGGAATTATGAATGAGCTGCTATTGACGGGGATTATATGTAGAAGATTACACCCTGAAATATGGTTGTGGTTAATGAAATTGCTTGGTTTACAAGTAGCCCTTGACTTACAACCATAATGGGGGCTGGAATTTCCATTGTAAACCATGACAGTCATAAATTGGGGCATCCAATGAAAAATTCAGACATATATGAATTGAATACTTTAGAACTTTTTGTTTTAAAATGGATAAGGACAACAATGATTTTATGTATACTTGATAGAGGATTGGTGATATAATGTATAACCCTAAGAATATATTACAATATATCTTGTTGTTGATAAATAATTTTAATAAGGAAGTAATTAAAAATTGGTATGTGTATGTATGTATGTATGTATATGTGTGTGTGTATGTATGTATGTATATATATATATATATATATATATATATATATATATATATATATATGTGTGTGTGTGTGTGTGTGTGTGTGTGTGTGTGTGTGTGTGTATGTGTGTATGTGTGTATGTGTATATGTGTGTGTGTGTACATATATATATATATAGTCATTCTCTGTCCATCGGCTCATCACAAGAGACAGAAACCCAATATTATTACTGTTGCCTTTGATACATTTGTGTTGTATTTGTGCTGATAAATAAATAAAGGGAGACTAGTATAGATCTATTTCAAGCTATTTAGCTCTCATCAGCTAGCCATACCCTTACTGGAATTCGAACCTGGGCTGTATTACATATTAGGCAGATGTGTTAACCACTAAGCCACAGGCTCTTCTCCGTTATCAGCTGAGCCAGGGAGAAAGGTGTATATTTAAAGTCACAACCCCTGGTATGCCCCAGAGGTGGGTTCCTACCAGTTCGCACCTATTCGGTAGAACCGGTTCGTCAAGTCTACCGAACCGGTTAGAAGAGGTTCCACCAGTGGACCCGGAAAGCAGGCCACACCTACAGGAGAGGTTCCAAATTTTTTTGAAACCCACCACTTGGATATGATTATTCTACACTATCATGCTCATATTTATAAAACTCAGTGCCTCTGTGAAAGGTAAGGATGACTACTGCATTTGTGATGCAACCAAAACATTGCATGTGTTGAAGTTGTTTTAACGCAAACCAAAGATGCCTTTTAAAAAACAAGTTGACATCATATTCTTATGCATGCCAGTGCTGTGTGTGAGGTAATTTAAGGTGGTTCTGACAAGTGTCGTCGGCATCTTCATATCCGGTCACATGGGCAGCAAGCCACTCCCATCCGGTCCCATGGGCTGCAAGCCACTCCCACAAAGGAGGCCACACCCACAGAGTAGGTTCGAACAGTTTTTGAAACCCACCACCGGGGAGCACATACTATTAGTGTTACAGTAAACCTTGATGATGGTTCATGTCAAACTTTGAATATGACATACTGTATAATGTCATATTCATTATTTGTACTTGCTGCTGAAAACAACATTGGATATTCAATAATTCAAGGTAGATGAAACTAAATGCTTGTGGTGCATTTAACACCTCTAACAGCTGATTAGCGTTGCCCACATTGTTCAGTTGTTTCGAATTACCAACACCTCACGGAGTACTTCTTCACACAATCATATTGCAGAGCTAACAAATCTTAAACTGATTGTTCATCTGCAACTCAGTTTAGGATCCGCTAATGCTTACACACAGTGTATAATTACATTGATTAGATAGCATAATAATATTGCAGACAACAGTGGAGGGTTTTAATGAGACCTCTTCTAGAGTATACACAAATGTTTTGACAGTGAAACCAATTACCCAGAGAAGTAATGATCTCCACTGGATGTTCACAAGTGCAGCTAGGCAGCCATCTGTCAGGGATGCTTTAATGTGGATTCCTGCACTGAGGTAAGGTTTGGATTTGGTAAATGGCTTCTCCCAACTCTTTAGAAGCTATGATTCTGCATCTCATCTTCTGTAAATATATCTTTATAAGCAATGTATAAGGAATTGTGCCTGAAAAAGAAGTTGCAGCCAATGGCAGAATGGGAGGATTAAAGTTGCAAGCCACTCCCATCCGGTCACATGGGTAGCAAGCCACTCCCACAAAGGAGGCCACACCCACAGAGTAGGTTCGAACAATTTTTGAAACCCACCACTGGTATGTATGTATGTGTATATGCATGTATGTATGTATATTTGTCTGTATACACATACATACACACAACTTTATGTACTGCAACAGCTTCTCTATTGAAGCGAAATAGTATTTGTATGCATAAATCAAGCTGGCAATGAGAAAATCAATGTCTGGCAGACAGTAACTGCGCAGATCACATCACACTGTCTCTAAATTGGTGTAATAAGATCCATTTCAATGAATCAGTGCTTATTTAAGTCATAGATCACTTCTGTTGTCATTCCAAGACAATGCATTTTACAGGTATCTGCACAATAAGGTGAGGCACAAATCTTGTTTCTTTCCAAAATGACTTTTATTTACTTGTTCATTTGGCTTAGGTCTGTTTTATTGCTACATCTATGTCATTTTTACAGTAGATATAGAGAATTTTGGAACGGAAATAAATGCTATATAAAAAGAAAATTCATGACAACTTTACAAAGCTCGGCTTTCTCTTTCAGACTTGGCAACTTACTGACTAGTCAACCAAATGCTGGTTTTGTTTCCTTCATATTAAAGCACAACATTTATGTATCTTTGTATTGATGTTACCACGTTCTTCATTATTGTACGCAGGGAGGCATTTCAAAGGAAACGCTAACTTGCATTTGGTGTCCAGATCACCATTTTTCCTCATCTACGTCAGGAATTTTTCGGCTTTTAACCCTTGCTTAACTCTGCTCGAGTGATCATAAAACTCCAGACTAGATGAGGCACATCGTTCTCCCGCCTCCTCCTGTAGAGGGCGCTTTTTTAGAGGCGTTTTTAAACAGTTAAGCAGAGTCATCCACGGTGACTCTGGCAGCAACTAGCTCAGCCTGACCTCAGCTCTTGCCTTTTTCCTTTTACATTTTTTTTTTCTTTTCATGATGACAGTGGTGAGGCTCTGCCTCCCCTGCCTCCCCTGACTGCACGTCCTTGGTACAATATCATTTAAATAATAAGACCATATAACTGAAAAAGACAGCTTTGCAGTATGAGAAGATCTCAGCAATATTTCCTCAATATGATGAGGAAAAAACAGCAATTGCCCTCATGACTTTTCAGATTTTGAAAAAAATTCATTTCATGTTGAATTATGCTTTACATGCTAAAACAGGAAACGTGGGCTCGCCACAGTCTTTGCAATAGATTTATCTTACAAAGAAAAATGATTTTCTGACTACATAGTCTAAAATTGGTTTATATGGGACTTACGCAGTACATCCCTTCTGAACAATTGATTTTTCAGAACAAAATTATAACTTTAAAGAAGAAACATCTGAAATTATGCTTCACATCTCTACAAAATAAGTCTCCTAGCTCTGTAGTACAATTCATCCCTATTTTAATACTGTACATCTCTCGGAATGTGTACCAACTATAACTTTGCTAGAAACCATTCATGCTATTATCTGCATCTTTCAGATGGACATCTAAGCCTTCTAGCTACATTTTGGTCAAGGGTGAGGAACACGTGTATCTCCAGATGTTGTTGGCTTCCAGTTCCCGATGGATTGAGCCATTATAGCTGATGAGTAAACAATGATAATGCAGTTCATACTCCCCAAACATCTGACAATAACAGGTTTTCCCCAATCCCCTAGCACAACACTAGCTGTGGCAGCTCTAAATTAAAAAAAAAAAGATTCCTCACCACTTTTTAGTCACTGTTGCCTCTCTAATGCTAGATTAGATGCCGTATTCCCAGTATTCAGTCTTCATCTAACGGCTTCCTTTTTAACATAACATCTGGTCTTCCAGTTTTATAGTGTATTATAATTTTGTCAGCAAAATAAGTTGATTTTCATTCAGGAATAATTCAACAAAGAACACACTGTGTTGGAGGTGGTAGTGTAACTTCCAAATCTCTTAAGAGATGTTGAATACTTTGAAAAAGTTCAGTCTTTGGTCAACTTGTATATTTAGTTTCCCTTCGTAGGTTACACACAAATAAAAATCCATCCAATCATTTTATTTACTTTAAATATATATATTTTTAAAGAATGCCTCCTTCCTCGGTTCACTGCAATTCCAGTGTCTGTGTTTTGACAATAGCAATTTGTTATTTCCTGTCTAAATAAAGCTTTCCTCCACCCAATCTATTACTTGGCAAATTTTGGATAATCAAATTGAGTGTCCGGTAGCAAAACTGGTGAGAGAGAAATGAAGAGGCGTCTTTTTTGTTTTTGCATAGAGCTGAAAAAAAAATAGTCACAATGCAAAATGCCTAAGGTGACACTAATCCTAAAGATTCTTCCACCAAACTAAGACTTCTGCAAATATTTGCACTTAGCTGCTTTAATCCAGGTATAATCTAAGACTAAAAAGAATTTATAATTTATGATTGCTCAGCTCACTTTCCCTATGTGGGATGTGCATGTGGAAGAGAGATTAATGGATGACAATTTTCTGAGCATTTGCAATAATTTCTGCAAACAAGTAAAGCACAGATTAGATTAGAATGAATTAGAATTCTTTATTGGCCAAGTGTGATTGGACACACAAGGAATTTGCCTTCGGTGCATAAGCTCTCAGTGTACACAAAAACTATAAGTGATCAATCATGATCATAGACATAAAAATACATCAATCATTTATCATAAGATATAATACTAAATGATAGTGGTAGGATACTAAATAAGCAATCAACATAAATCATACTAGGAAACTAAATAAAACAATATAAATCGTAAAGATACAAGCAACAAAGTTATAGTCATAAGTGTTGTGGCCCAGCAGGTGCCGTTGGAGCTGCCACCAGACTCCGACAGCGAGGGGCCCTATGAGTCAGCTCTGGAGGATGTGGAGGACCCTGGACAGGGTTCCAACTCCGAGCAGGGCACAGAGAGGCTGGTTGGCCACCAGGAGGCGCCTGAGCCTTGGACCAGTGGGTAGGAGACAAGGGAGAGTGATCCGGAAGCCAGTAGTGAGTTGTTCCTGGATGCACACCATCAAAGAGCTACTAGGCGTCAGGAACAATTACGCAATTACAGGAGGTGATTGTACTCAGCTGGTGGTCATTAGGCTCCTCTCCAGACTATAAAAAGGCTACTTGTGCACATGGTCCTCTTTGCAGAAGTCAACGCAGGATTGAATGTCGGTGGACATTACTGTGAGCTTGGCATGCTGGATTGCTGCCAAGCCTTATCTGTGTTTATTGCTGCCTGAGTTTGTCTGAGTTGCTGCCAAGGTCCTTATCTGTTTGTTCTGCTTGGCTTTCAGCCACCGAGGTTTTGGTTTCTTGCTATTAAAGTACATTCCAGTTAAGCTTGTCTCGGCAGTCGTTTCTGGACGGAGGAGGGGGTCAGAACACATAAGTAGAAAAGGAGATAGGTAATAGGAAAGCTGAGAAGAATAATAGTAACGCAGACTTACTAAATAGCTTGACAGTGTTGTGGGAATTAGTTGTTTAGCAAAGTGATGGTATGGGGGGAAACTATCCTTGTGTTCTGGTCTGCAATGCCCTATAGGGTCATTTTGAGGGTAGAAGTTGAAACGATTTATGTTCAGGATGTGAAGGGTTTGTAGACATTTTCACAACCCTCTTTTTGATTCCTGCTGTCAGATCCTCTCCATTAGATAATTAGGAAAGAAGACCACAAGACTCCATGAGTAGAAATCAAGTGTACTTTTACTAATTATAAATGATTAAAGGCATAGCGAAGCGAAGTCTGATTATTTAGGCGCGAAAGCGATGGATATATAGAATAGCCCATTCCCCACCCCTTGGCATCACAGTTACAGTCCAATCATAATTCTCCCAAGTGTCAGGTGTGAGATAACTTCAAAAGGCATCACGAAGATGGAATGTCGGTGCCGTTAGTCCTGGCGGGAATCTCCTACGCATGCGTAGTCCGACAGGCAGCTGAACTCCAGAACCTTCCTCCAGCACAATGAGTAACCCCTCCCAAATACCATGCCCTCCCTCCCCGTTTCATGGCAGTCGAAGCAACAGCAAAGCAGAGGCTGACACCTGCACTATACAGGTCCTCAATGGAAGGCAGGTTGGTGCCCATGGTTTTTCTGCAGTTCTAATTATCCATTGAAGTCTGTGTCTGTCTTGTTTGCAAGATAAAGACATAGTTTGTATGTATCCGTGTGTGTGTGTGGTGTATATATGTGTCTATACAAGTCACACACAAAAAAACCTAGTCGCACACAAATAACCTGTTCCATTTCTGTAATATGCTATTACTGCTTTGGATATAGCTGCAGGAAATAAAAAAGCTACTGTACTGGAATGCAGACCGGGAAAAGCTATTCCCAGGAGGTTTTGCCAAATGAAAGGTTGGAATTCTTGAATGGAAACAAACTTTTAAAAATCAGCACACTGTTCTTTGCATCCAGGAGGGCTGTGTTCCAATGTGAACTCTATTTTGCAAATATGCTTGCAGTTTGGTAACTTCTCTCTCTCTCTCTCATTTATTTACTGTATGTGGAAGAGGGGGGGGGAAGTGGAGTGGAAAGGAAAATACTACTTCTGTACACTGGAATGCAATATATCAAGCTGCTCTTTGGAGTAGAAAAAAAAAAGCGAACGCACCACAGAATATGGACACGCTCGGCACGTTAAATATTGTCGTTCAGATATTGAAACTAGAAAAGAAGGGATTCTGTTTTCCAGATGCCAAGCAAGTCGTAAAATGGAAAGGGGCTGAATTGCTTGCCCTTTTCAATTCTTTGGGAGGCATTTGGGAAATATTTTACGCTGTATTTTTAGAATGGCTGGATGACATGGCATTTAGATTCCTGTCTAAATTTTACTTTTCATATTGCTTTTTTTTTTGTTTTTAGCATCAACTGCAATATCTTTGCCATCAGCTGAAGAAGTACGTGGGGCTCCCTTGCTTTGGATGAAGAGGATGCATTTGAAAAAGATAAGAATAAATGCAAACCAAGCCAAAATATGTAAGGCTCCTACCTAGTAACCCGCTTCTGCTTTTGCAAACCAACTTGGTTCTTACGGCCTTATTCACTGATGTCAAAGTATTTTTAGTCTGCTTAAAACAACCCTAAGTTTTAATCTAAAAATCAGTTTTTGAAGTTAAGTTCTTAATCCTGGAATACACAGTTTTAAAATTTTAGTAAGCAAGCCAATTTAAAGCTAATTTACTGCATTTGCATCACAGATTATCTGCTGGCTATTGTCTTGGGTAATTAAGAATGATAGGGAAATTTCACGAAGTCTGGTCTTCTCCAGGAGTCTAAATTTAAATATCCCTAATTGTTTTGGCCCAGCAGGAGCCGTTAGAGCTGCAAACAGACTCCGGCAGCGAGGGGCCTTATCAGTTGACTCTGGAAGATGTGGAAGACCCTGGACAGGGTTCCAACTCCGAGCAGGGCGCAGAGAGGCTGGTTGGCCACCAGGAGGCACCTGAATCATGGAACAGCGGTGAAAGCCAAAGGAAGTGTGCTCCTGACATCAGGCCTTGGAGCAGTGGCGAGGAGACAAGGGAGGTGGTCCTGGATGCCCAGCAATGCCGGGCAGATCGACATAGACAACAGCTACTCAGATACAAATGATAATTGAATAATTGGTTGTAATTAGGCTCCTCTCAAGATAGTATTTAAGGAGAGACTTTGTCAGGAGTCTGGTTGCAGGATTCAACATCTTTCCTAACGCTGGAGAAGCTGTTATCTCTATCTGTTGAAGTCTGAGTTGCTGCCAAGGTTCTTATCTGTTTGTTATGCTTGGCTTTCAGCCACTGAGGTTTATATTTCCTGTTAATTAAAGTGCTGTGAAATTCCAGTTAGGCTTGTCTCGGCATTTGTTACTGGATGGAGGAGGGGGTCAGAACACCTAACAGAAGGGGGTGTAGTTTACATTTGACCAGAGAAAGTGGATTCCTGTATCCCTCTTACTAATGTTTCAACAGCTTCCTGTTGTTAAGAAGATACTTAATCTTGAGTATAATGATGATGATGACATGATGATAGTTGCAATCAGTGGTGGGATTCAATTTTTTTTTACTACCGGTTCAGTGGGCATGGCTTGGTGGGTGTGGCATGGCATAGTGGGCATGGCTTGGTGGGTGTGGCAGGGGAAGGATACTGTAAAATCTCCATTTCCTTCCCACTTCAGGGGAAGGTTAATGCAAAATCCCCATTTCCTCCCAATCATCTGAGACTTGTGAAGCAGAGAATAGATGGGGGCGGGGCCAGTCAGAAGTAGTATTTACCGGTTCTCCGAACTACTCAAAATTTCCGCTACCGGTTCTCCAGAACTGGTCAGAACTTGCTGAATACCACCTCTGCTTGCAATGCATTCAAAATCAGACTAAAGATATATGAGTTGATTATGTACTTCATTTTAAATTATTCAGATTTGTTTTCCTGATAAGCAAGGTGATACATATGCTTACCTCCTTATTTGATACAAAACACCAAATCAGCTGATGGTTGACCATGAATGTACAGAACCTTATTAGAAGCATAAACTGAATACACTATAAGTCAAAATATCCCTGCCAAACTCTTCTTTCCTTTTTGTTACTTCAGGATTTTATCGGAACAAAATGAAGTGCTTTGACAGATTTCTAAAAAAACCTAATTAAATCAAAAATGGTAGTGTGAATTCCTAAAACTTTCTTTGATTTAAGTTTTGCTGTTCATCTTCCAGGGGTTGTAAAGCAGGTGTGTGAAAACCTGCAACTCATGGGCTTCATATGGCCCTAGACAACTAGTAATGCAGCCCCAGTGGGATGGAAGAAAAAGAGAAGAAAAAGAAAGAAGGAAACTTATTTAGCAAAGGAGAAAAAAACAAATGCTGTCGCTTTAAATCGGAACTGAGCATGCCTGGCTGTGGAATTCTGGGAGTTGAAGTCCACAAGTCTAAAAAAAATTGCTGCGTCACCAGCCATAAATCTCACCGCACGTCACTGAGCCCCACATAATACAAAATATTTTTAAAAATAAAGGAAGTTTGTTATTTATATGCATTAACTGTATTATATATTTTATATACATCTAAAAAAAAAACTAACTTTACTCAATATGGCCTAGGCAGGCCAAAAGTTTGGACAACCATGTTCTAAGGCCTTAAAACAATGATTCAGGTTTATAAAATAGTACAAAAAAGACTGTAGCCAATTAGTATAATAGTTTTGTTTCAAAGAAATTATTAGCTCTCTTTTATCGGGAAAAGACAATTACACGGGTGGAAAACTGCTAAAAAGAGATCTGAATTACTTGTAGGCAATAAAAATTAAAGCATGTTTCCTGAATCCATGCATACATATTATAGAGAATAAATGTCTATAGAGATTCCCAGTCATGATTGCCCCAAAGATACGTTTTCAGGAGGCAACTGGACCGTGTTTTTCCTTGAAGACCTTTCACTTCTCATTGAAAAAGCTTCTTCAGTTCTGATTGGATGGTGGGGAATGGAAGGATTCATATTCCTTGCAGTCATCTGGTCGTTAGCGGTCTTCCTGAGAATCGCTGAATCTACTTGGAGGTTTATCTGTGGCCTCAGGGTCACCTGAAGAGTGCCAATGGGTGTGTGGTTTTGGAACTGCTGAAAAGACTGTGTTGTAAACAGGAGACAGGTGGTGTCATATTCCCCATCCCACACCTGTTGAGAGAGGGCTGTTCAGTTTTGAGGCAGATGACCTCTTTGACCCCTCTTTTATAGAGAATAAAATTCTTTCTCAACCCTCAGCCCTAGGTTCCATCATAGAGCTACAAGACTGTACGAGTATACTATTATCACGCACTCACAGAAACATATGAGTAGGTTTTTTCCCCCCCTAATTACTTACATTGGGATTATTCCTTATACTATTTATGTTGTTTGTATTTGTTCTCATGGATTGCACCAGTGAGGCTAAAACCAATTTCATTGTATTTATTTTGTACAATGACAATAAAGGCTATACTATACTATCCCCAGTGGTGGGATTCAAATAATTTAACAACCGGTTCTCTGCCCTAATGACCAGCGGAGTAGGCGGGGCTCGGTGGTCATGTGATCACGTGGGCATGGCCAACTCAACATCACTCACGTCGATGGGCGCTTCGTCTTAGCTGTTACAATGTCATAAGGGTTAACCAGAGAAGCAGTTTCTGTAAGCAGGGCCATAAAGATTAGGCTAGAAACAACACTAGAATGTTTCCTTCCTGCCTTCCTTACAGGATTAGCCCTGTGAAGTGGGAAAAAACAAAAGGAGATTTCTTCGAACAACTGGTTCTCCGGACTGCTTAGAAAGTTAATAACCGGTTCTCCCAAATAGATGCGAACTGGCTGAATCCCACCACTGACTATCCCATCTGGAGAAGTCATGCGCAGGAACACAAATATCCAGTGAAAATAGATCTCTGTACTGACATACAGAGAATAATATTCCTTTCGATTTCCTGTGCATGAGAGGGATTGGTTATTGCACTGCAATTCTTCTTTTCTAAAGTGACCTATCCTGACAAATAGTGTTTTCCTAAGAAAATATAGTCATTTCATTGGATGATCCATCCAGGCTTGTTGAAATGCTTTAGCTAGACTTTTGCAATCTACATCTATGGCTGATTCTGGAAATTGCATGCATGCATACATTCTGTTTAATTCCGTCCTTTTCAGTTGCAGTGCAAATTACCAGAGATGTCTGATTATCTAGTTATTTCAATCCCCTGCTTTGGGATAGTGAAGGCTAACCTTTTTGTATCTGCGTGCTGAAAGCACATGCACATTCGTGCACCCATAATGCAATGCACGTGCACCCCCCCTGTACCCCACCCCCTGAACATGCGCACATGACCCCCTGTGTTCCCCCTCCTGTGACCTCCCCGCATGCCCCTGCCCCCACACATGCAACCCTGTGCATGCATATGCAACCACATGCCCCCTGTCCCCACGCATGTGCGCATAAACCTTCATGCTCCCCATGTTAATTGGGGAGTTAATTGCTCGTACGCCACATCCCCGCATGCGCCCCACCCCTGTGCATACATGGCAGAGACCCGAAAACCAGCAGGGCGGTGGGAGGTGTATGTTCATGCGCAGTGGAACTGAGCTGGGGCAACAGTTCACATGCCTGCAGAGAGGGCTCTGTATGCCCCCTGTGGCACAGGTTTCACCATCACGGCTTTAGGATCTATTGTATTTTGGATGTTGAGTGCATGGAAAGATTGAGATTGAGATTGAGATTTGTTTTATTTATATGCTGCCCTTTTCCGGGAGGGACTCAGGGCAGCGAACAACTCAAAGAGGGGAAAGGGAACATAGAACACAATACAAGTAGTTAAAATAGCCAAGAATCACACAGCCACACAGGTTAAGAGGGGAGGGGAACTCGTCAACCCCAGGCCTGCCGGCAAAGCCAGGTTTTGACGGCTTTTCGGAAGGCCTGGAGAGAGGTGAGGGTCCGAATCTCTGCGGGGAGTTCATTCCAAAGGGCCGGAGCTGCTACAGAGAAGGCCCTCCCCTGGGTAGTAGCCAGATGGCATTGGCTGGTAGACGGAACCCAGAGGAGGCCAACCCTGTGTGATCTAATGGGTCTATGGGAGGTAATTGGCAGCAGGTGGTCTCTCAAGTACCCAGGTCCAATACCATGAAGGGCTTTATAAGTTACGACTAGCACTTTGAAGCATATCCGGAGACCGATCGGTAGCCAGTGCAGCTCGTGGAGGATAGGTGTAATGTGGGTGTACCGAGGTGCACCCACAATCGCTCGCGCGGCTGCATTCTGGACGAGTTGAAGTCTCCAAATACTCTTCAAGGGCTGCCCCATGTAGAGCGCATTGCAAGACCTACAATACTCATTGAACTGTCATAGGAGCAAGGAAGCTGTCTCTTTTTGTTACATTCGTTTATTTCACCATGGAAAAACATGTTATAGCAATAATCAGCAGCACAAAAGTACGCGTAAAGGGGACAATGAACAAGAGATGAAAGCTTCTTAACAATGGGATGAATGGCTGCTCAAATAAATATATAATAAAAGTGAAGCCAGTTCTCTCACTCCATAAAACCGATGCTTGTTGTAAGAGGTATGCGAGGGAGACTGAGAGTCCTTTTTGACAGGCTTCTTAGGGCAAATGAATAGACTTATTCATTTCAATGGAACTTTTGTGCTCTCCAGAGCTGCAAGGCGGGATTCCAGGTAGAAAGCATGGAAAGTGTATCCTGTTTTATTTGAATTGAACCTTCTACTATAGCGATTCAGTCTGATTTAGGCACGAAAAAATGTAACTGAATATAAAAGCCTTAGAGAAGAACAGTGCAAAAGAGAAATGCAACTTTTAAAATTATTTATATGATTATGATTACCATTGTTTGAAATGGTCTCAAGGCTAATTCAATAAACTGTTTATCTACTCACCGATTACCAGTGGTGGGACTCAGCCGGTTCGCACCTATTCGGGAGAACCGGTTGGTAACTTTCTAAGTAGTTTAGAGAACCGATTGTTGGAAGAAATTTTGTTTTTCCCCCTCACTTTACGGGGTTAATCCTGTAAGGAAGGCAGGAAGGAAACATTGTGGTGTTGTTTCTAGCCTAATTTTTATTGCCCTGCTTACAGAAACTGCCTCTCCAGTTAACCCTTATTACATTGTCACAGCTAAGGCGAAGTGCCCATCGATGTGAATAACGTTGAATTGGCCACACCCACACGGTCACATGACCACCAATCCACGTCTACCCAGCTGGTCATTAGGGCAGAGAACTGGTTGTTAAATTATTTGAATCCTTGAATCCAGGAGAATAGCATTATCATACCTTAAATTTGCTTAAATACAATGGAAGAGCAAGAACTGATTTATTTCTACACAGCCAACACATCCAACTGAAAAAAAAATATGCTTAAAAATACCTTTCCCATTATTCTGGTTTTTGTTTTTAAGTGGTTGAGCTATTAATGCACTATTTGTGCTAATTACTATATTTTATTGTTCTCCCCATATGAATAAATGCCACACTCTTAGGCAGAGCAGCAAAGCACAGCACAGCACTATTTTTGGTCTCCAGTTCTCTTTCTCAAGAAAAATTAAAAAAAAAACCATCTAGACACTGAAAATATATTCAGGAAATGGGAATAATTTTAGCTAATTATGAACTGAATTTTTTTTCAGGTTTAAAATAGCTTCTTATAGCCCTGGGCTGTACAAACTGCACAAATAAAAAAGAGGATTATTGTCTTAGGTCTAGAATTAATTACTATTTTGGAACAAATTTCATTTTTTTCTCTCTCTGCGTGAATAATCCAATGCCTAATTCAAAATTATACTCAAAGGGAGACAAAATGATCAGTCAGGAAAATGAATTCACATGAATTACGGACTTTATTGTAACTGAGCACTAAAATATGTTTGATAAAAAACACAAATTATTATTTTTAGTTCAACCTGTAGTACCATATTCCAGAAAATAACCAAAAATGCTGTGGCCTAGTCATAGAATGCATGCTTTTAATGCAAATCATGCCAGGATGAATTTCAGATAAATCAGAAGTAGGTGAGATCAAAAATGCTGGTTACACAGAGCTACCTAATGAAACCTTTCATTCTAACTATTAGTTAACAAGGAGGCTGTGGAACACCCATACTTTCAACTTTTACAGGTATAAATCAGTCCATTATTCCTGGGTATTCATAGCTATTTTGGATCTAAAGATGATCAAACACTCCTAGTTTTCTTCTTTCCTCCAGGGTTCTTTTAAAGTTCAGCCCCCTAATTTTCTCATTTTTGCTCAAAACCCAGTATGGGGTATCCACTCCAACTATCAGTGGTTTTACATTTACCCCACTAATATATTTTATAGACATTCATGATACATGTCTACCTCTTGCTCCTATCTGGTCAAAAAAAAAACAAAACCTTTTTTGACTGTAGAAATAAATGATCAAAAACTGGATACTCTTCCATCCACTTTAAAAGCTGTTCTGTCATTCTTTTGATGTTATATATTAGTATATTTTTTCCCATTTTGATTTGCAGAGAAATCCATTTTTGTACCATAATATGTCTCCATGCCTTCACAAGCTTGTCTTGATGGAATGAATTAATTTATCTTTTTTTTTTTTTTTACAGGCCTACTTCAAGGGCTTATGATATGTGAATCACCTCCAAAGCAATCCTTGCTTATTACAGTCTCAAACAAAAAAAAAATGCATTAATTATTTGGTTCACTTCTACATCAACTTTTTCTGATATAGAAAAAAGATTTCCACCCTCTCCACCCTATAGTTTGGATGGATACAACTTTTATTCCTATTTCTTATAGAAGGAACTGCTAAATGAATGTCTTTTTGACCTAATTTTCTTCAACTGCCTTTACGTTTTGTGACAGCCTAGACTAGAACAAAATTAGAGAACCAGAAATAAAATTTAGATAAACAAACTATTGTGGAGATTCAATAAATTACTAAAGATTAAAGGCTCTATCATTCCTATCCTGAGATTGGAAGTGTTTTTCGGGAACAAAAAATGTTCAGTTGTTATCTTTTTGTTTGTTCATCCACCCATCGATTGTTCTAAAGATTTTGATTTGATCTTCTCCATACAGAATTTAAATGGTCATACGCATGGTTAATTTCCCCTTGTTACAACTCTTCAGCCTTCTGAATGGTAAGTCAATCAAGGCCCTTAAATTGACAAATAGGTTTCATGATTTCAGCAAATGCCAATATTTATCCATTACATCAGGTTTGGCATGTTGCAATTGTCTTCTGCTAGATTCATTTTCTTGGAGCATTTTGAAATTGGAGCTGAAATAAGTTAGAAACATATGGTTTGCAAGTCATGTGGTTATGGTCATTGTAGTTGGTTAGTCTAAAACCCAAAGGGAAATGGAGGAGGTAGGGTGGGGTATGTGGAAAGTAACATTTCTATTTAAGACTGAAATAAAGACATTCCATACACAACTCTCTAATGAAAGTCAATTGTTCTGGAATGTTAGTTATTCCTGAACAACCTTCTGAAGGAATGATTCTGAATGATTTACAAGTCAGAGTCAATGTGAGCCATGAAAGGAGCAGAATATGCTCAATAGAATCTCTATATTCAATTTTAAAAAAAGAACAAGGTGTTAGTTATTAATAAAACTTTGCTCTGCCTCACACACAAACTAATTTATTGTATGTTGCAAAATTCCTAACATACACAGTAATGCAGAGGTAGGACTACTACAAAGGCCTCTAATATGAGCTGCCTTTGAATAATGTTTGAAAAGTACAGCTGCTCTTGGAAGCTGGAGACAGAGCAGTCTAAGAGCCTGTTCTTCAGAAATATGACTTCATTGTTATTCAATCAGCACTTCTATCATCCACTTATTAAAACTTTCTGGAGAGTTTTTGTTCCACGTTTCTCTCCCTGAATTGGTTCCATGTCTGCCAGCTGAAATGCATTTCATCAGTCGGGGAGACTAATTTTTGGGGGCTGATTGCTGTAAATTAATTGCTTTTATTTAGAAGTTCTTCACCTTGTTCTTATTGTCATCTACAACTGCTCCAAGGGTGGGATGGTAATGAGGCTTCACTGAATCACACAATGCATCAGTTATGTATTATAGGAAGTCATCTCCCCTCCTAGAAGAATGAAATATTTTGAGAAATATTAAAAAGGCAGAATATTATATTTCATTAAATGAGAAATGAAGGGGAATTTTTTTTGAGGCAGAAAGCAGCCCCAATCTCCCTGCCCCCAAGCAGAAACCGAGGAGGCATCTTTTAGAAATACAGATTTGGCAATCCATTCAAGACCGGATATTTTGAAACTCCCTACAGCAAAATCTGAACAAAGGCAGAATGGTAGGATTAGAAACAAGTCCCCTCACTCAAGATCCAAAACAGAAAGCTGTTAAGCCACAATAGGAACTGCCCAACACTCTGAGCTCCCAGGTGAAGTTGGACTACCCCAGGATGGTGCAATGAAGCAGCTTGTGTTCAGAACACAAGCTGCTTCATTGCACCATCCCAGGGCAGTCCAACTTCACCTGGGAGCTCAGATAAACACTAAACCAGAGGCTGACCAGATTAGCTCAGACAATCACCTAGGATTTGCATTTCCTCTTTTGCCCATACAGCCAGCTATGACCCCTACATAACCCCTACATGACCCCATAGGAATCTGACAACAGCCAATAGAATACATGTTCTTGCGCAGGAACAGGAAGCTCAAATACAAAGCCCCAAAGAAGGTATAAAAGCCGCCCACTCTCAACTCCATTCTGTCAGCTGCCCAAAACCACAAACCCATGTGGCTTTACTTCATCAATAAACCATCTTTCCAATCAGCCTCCATGTTTCCAGTGTCTTTCTTCTGTCTTGGAACTGAACCAGAGGGATATTTCTTCCCACAGTATATTAAAGAACAAAGAAAATATGCTGCTATTTGTACAAGTTTCAATAGTTTAGTTCTAATTTTGCCAGATACCCAAAGGATTGAGGACCTCTGAAATCTTTTCAAGTCATAGAAATTGTGTTAAACTTCCTTGGGCTTCTGAGATTATAATATGAACGAAATTTCTCCATTACTGTTCTATTTACAACACATTTTTATAAGAGTCTTCCGTCAGACCTCCTACAATTCTCCATCTTCCCTTACATTGATCATGTTCTTCAGTTTAGTAACATGAGAAGGAGTGTAGTATAGAGTTCAAATGTTGAATTAGTAAAGGGACCCCTGCATTGTAGCCTGCTCTCTAGTGACTTTAAGCCATTCATTTTCTTTCCCAACCAGTGGTGGGATTCAGCCAGTTCGCACCTATTCGGGAGAACCGGTTGGTAACTTTCTAAGCAGTTCGGAGAACTGGTTGTTGGAAGAAACCTCCTTTTGTTTTTTCCCCACTTTGCAGGGCTAATCCTGTGAGGAAGGCAGGAAGGAAACATTCTGGTGTTGTTTCTAGCCTAATCTTTATTGCCCTGCTTACAGAAACTGCCTCTCTGGTTAACCCTTACTACATTGTAACCCACCACTGCTAAGGTGAAGTGCCCATCAACGTGAGTGATGTTGAGTTGGCCATGCCCACCCAGTCACATGACCACCGAGCCCCACCTACACAGATGGTCATTGGGGCAGAGAACCAGTTGTTAAATTATTTGAATCCCACCACTGTTCCCAACCCAATCTACTTCAAAGGGTGGTTGTGGATAGGTATTGTACTATGCTTAGCAATAAGGATATAACCAGGTTGATGTTTGCGAAATCACAAGTTTCTCTTCCCTACATCACAGAGGTGGGTTCCTACCAGTTCGCACCAGTTCGGTAGAACCGGCTCGTCAAATCTACCGAACCGGTTAGAAGAGGTTCCACCAGAAAGCAGGCCACACCTACAGAAGAGGTTCCAAAATTTTTTGAAACCCACCACACACACACACACACACACACAGAGAGAGAGAGAGAGAGAGAGAGAGAGAGAGAGAGAGAGAAAGAGAAAGAAAGGAAGAAAGAAATAAAGAAAAAAGAAAAAAGAAAGAAAAAGTGAGAGATGAAAGAAAAAAAGGAAAAAGGGACAGAGAGACAAAAGGAAGGAGAGAGAGAGAGAGAGAGAGAGAGAGAGAGAGAGAGAGAGAGAGAGAGAGAGAGAGAGAGAGAGAGGGAGAACACATGGCCGGCAAGCCACTCCCACCAGGTCACATGGCCAGCAAGCCACTCCCAGAAAGGAGGCCACACCCACAGAGTAGGTTCGAAATTTTTTTGAAACCCACCACTGCTACATCATGAAATTGAGGTATAATAATTTATAGGACTTGCGTTTGTATTTCTTTATCTGTCTTAGTTTGGAACTTGAATGCAACCAGAAAGTTTTGCTAGGTTATGGTCACTAGTCAGAACAATTCTTCTACATCACTCTCCCAGCTTGAAAATTTAATAAGGACAGAAGTACTTTTCATTTTGTTGTAGATTTCTTGCCTCAAGAGTACAATTAATGTATTGAGCTGAAAAGTATAACAAGGCAGCAATGTTTAAGCATACTTACAAGAATCTATCCCACCAAATTCACTGCTAATTGACAAGGCTTCATTTATGTTTTTTTAAGTGAGAAAAATGGTGAAACTGCAAGAAACTACTGCTTGGAACATATTTTTTCAAATGAAAAAGACCAGGAATTTATTTAACATTGTGACTGAGGCTGCACAAAGGAACAGGACTATTGAGTATCTGTGGGCCCAAAATGTTAAACACATGTCTTATTTGAGTAAAGTAATCTGTCACTGTTATTAATAAAAAACATTAAAGCAGAATGTAACAATGAATTATCTTAAGAAATCAGAGTTAATTCAGAGGTCCTCCTTAAAGTTGCAGATCATCATCACTGCATGTCTTGAAGAGAACGGAAAACAGATCCTGGAATATAAATTGGAAAATATGCAATGTGCCCTCAGGTGGTAGCTGAAGAACCATGCTGTTTATTTCAGAAGTAAAGCTGATCCATGTATTTGCAGGGTCCTTCGCTGACAATTTCGATTGATGCAGCAATTTGGAAATAAACACAAATCAGAAAAAGAAAACTTCGCCATGCTTTCATTCAACAATCCAGGATCAAGGCTAGGAACACAACTTAGAATTGTAAGGTGGAAGGGACGTCACAGATCTTCTAGTGCAGTGGTTCCCAAAGTGGGCGGTACCACCCCCTGGGGGGGGCGGTGGGATGACTTAGGGGGGCGCTAAGAGGCAAGGGGGGGGTGGCAGGGAGGCGCTAAGAGACAAAGGAGTTGGCAGAGAAGTGCTGGAGGTGGCCCCTTTGTTAGAGTGATGTTTTTGCGTGTTTCAAGCGCTGGGTGTTGTCTCGCTCCCTCCGGAAAGTCACCGGCAGTTACAGAATCTAGTAGTCCTGCTATAGATACTTCAAAACCTCCACCAGAGGGGAGCAACAGATGCATCTGCCCTCAGATGCTTTTGGAGAAGAAGTCAGAGCGTCGCAGGAGGTAAGGACGCATGCATGCGCTGCATGCATTCATGTGGAGGATGCTCTCCCACCCGCTGTCCTTACCTGTATTTGAGCTCTTCGGGGCTTCCGCATCGTACATTCCAGGCGCAGAAGCCCCGAAGAGCTCAAATACAGGTAAGGACAGCGGGCGGGCGAGCCCTCCGCAGTACCGTACCAGAATGGTACCCGATGTTCCCGGCAGAGACCAGTACACCCGTACTAGAGTGTACCGGTCGTAACCCACCACTGGTTTACTTGAATTCATTTGTGAACTAGGTCCTCCACATGAAATCTGTATCAATAAGTGTTTGAATTACAGGTAATCTTCGATTTTCAACAATTCTTTTAGTGACTGTTTGAAGTCACAATGGCACTGAAAAAAGTTACATGACCCTTTTTCACACGTATGACTGCTGCAGCATCCTCATGGTCACACTATTTATCTTTGGATGTTTGGCAACTGATTCACATTTATGACTGCTGCAGTGTCCTGGAGTCCCCTTTTGCAAACTCCTGACAAGCAAAGTCAACGGGGAAACCAGATTTGCTCAACAACTGGGTTACCGATTTAACAATTGCAGTGATTCACTTAACAAATGTGGTGAGAAAAGCTGTAACGCGCTCTACATGTAGCTGCCCTTGAAAAGTGTCCGGAGACTACAATTGGTCCAGAATGCAGCCGCGCGAGCGATATTGGGTGTACCTGGATACACCCATGTTACACCTATCCTCCGCGAGCTGCACTGGCTCCCTATTGGTCTCTGAACACGCTTCAAGGTGCTGGTTATCACCTTTAAAGCTCTACATGGCCTAGGACCCGGATATCTCCATGACCGCCTCCTGCAATATACCTCCCAGCGCCCAATAAGATCGCACAGGGCGGGCCTTCTCTGGGTACCGTCGGCTACGCAGTGCCGTCTGGCGGCTCCTCGGGGGAGAGCCTTCTCTGTTGCTGCCCCGGCCCTTTGGAATGATCTACCCCCTGAAATCCGGACCCTCCCCACTCTCTTGGCCTTCCGTAAGTCTGTTAAGACCTGGCTGTTCTGGTAGGCCTGGGGCTGTTGATCTTGATTGAACTTCAGCCCCATTAAAACTGAGTGCATGTTGTGCTTTTTTTTAAAATCGTCCTGTCTTGTGTTTTTAAATCTTTTTCTAATATTTTTAAACTGCTTTTATGTAAGCCTCCCGGAGTCCTTCGAGATTGGGCGGCATACAAATCCATTAAAATTGAAATTAAAATAGGACAAGACTTATTTAACAAATTGCTCCCTTAACAACATAAATTTGGGGCTCAATTGTGGTCGTAAGTTGAGGACTACCTGTATTTCGCTCTCCTCTTTTGGAAATGAAAAGAAATGCCCCATTTCATACAGGGCCTCTGCCTGCCCCGTACAATTTTAGTAGAATTTAGGGGACAAAAGCACATATGTTCTTCTCCTCTTCAGTGTTGATCATACCATCAGCCATGTAAACATCTCAGTCAGGCCTCAGTGATGTTTCTCTGGGAAGAATTCACTGCTTTTTTTTCTTTCCTGGTCCACAATTGTGAAACACACCTATTTATTTTGTGGGATGGCATGAAACCGTTATGTGCTTTAAATGGATCCCAGCTGACAGTGTTCCTAATGAATATTTTAGACAAGTGTCAGCTTTCAGAAGAGCTGCTGAGATATTGAGAGCTTTCCAAAAGGGGATGAAAATTAATTGCAGGTTTTTTGGTCCATTTTGGAATATTTCCCACACAATGCTCCTCATTAGCCAATTCAGAAAGTTAAATTGTGGGAATAAGGAAAATAAAAGCTGGACCAGGGAAGAACATCTGCAAATGTGTGGAGGACGAAAAGTACACATGTTAAGAATTAAGTGCAATTATCTGCTGAATGATTGGCTAGAAAAAAAAGAAGAAGAAATGCAATATTTCATAGCAACTCTTATAAAAAGCCACACCGAGCTTCTTAAAAATGAATTATCAAAAGCTTTCAAAAATGATAAATATTTGGTGGAAGGGATCTCAGAGGGTGGGGGTGGGGGGCTGATTGCAGGCCATTTTGGAAGGAAGGAAGTCTGACTTCATAAAATGCAACAAAATTGCCTGTGTATAATTACAACATTGGATTCCAAGGAATTGTTTTGCTGTATAGGCCTATCAAAAATGTCCCAATAATGACACTGCATTAAAGGAAGTTACTATACACTGTATTATGCTATGATCTTATTTGTTATTCCAAGAAGTGAAGTCATTATTTCTGCTTGAAAAATATTCCACGTTCCAGTTATTATGTCATTTACAACAATTTTCTCTTTCTCTTTTTACTGCAATGCGCTCTACATGGGGCAGCCCTTGAAGAGCATTCAGAGACTTCAACTCGTCCAGAATGCAGCCGCACGAGCGATTGTGGCTACACCTCGGTACACCCACGTTACACCTATCCTCCGCGAGCTGCACTGGTTACCGATTGGTCTCCGGATATGCTTCAAGGTGCTAGTCGTCACTTATAAAGCCCTTCATGGTATTGGACCTGGGTACTTGAGAGACCGCCTGCTGCCAATTACCTCCCAAAGACCCATTAGATCACACAGGGTTGGCCTCCTCCGGGTTCCGTCTACCAGCCAATGCCACCTGGCTACTACCCGGGGGAGGGCCTTCTCTGTGGCAGCTCCGGCCCTTTGGAACAAACTCCCCGCAGAGATTCGGACCCTTACCTCTCTCCAGGCCTTCCGAAAAGCCGTTAATACCTGGCTGTGTTGGCAGGCCTGGGGTCGATGAGTTCCCTTCCCCTCTCGAATCGTGTGGCTGTTGGTTGCTTTTAAATGCCCTGTACTTTTGTAGTTTTTTGTGTTTTCCCTTCCCCTCCTGGGTTTGTGCGCCGCCCTGAGTCCCGCAGGGAATAGGGCGGCATATAAATAAAATGAAACTCAAACTCAAACTCTCTTGTTCTCAGTGTTTTGTAGAGACAAGATGAAGGTCCCATAATTCTTTGTTAATATATAGTTTATTTGTAGTCATTATTCAGAAATATAATTAATTTGACGTTTTTACGGCAGATCAAAATTGATTTCCTATGCAGCAAGAAAGACTGTAGCCCTTCTAATTTGGTTTTCCTTCTAAACCTGCAGGAATAAAAATTCTACTTCTGCATTCCAGAGTTTCTTGCTGAAAAACGCTATTTAATTTTTTTTCAAGTGGAAGGAAATGCGATTAGTGGCTCTTTCTCACACACATACACGCCCATAAACTTATGAATTTTTTTTCCTTCAGTATAAAATATTTGGGTAGAAAGCATTCCACTTCGAAAGAATTATTGCAGCATTTTTGCCATAAGTATTAGTTTTTTTGCTTTGATAATTGCTCACAGTTTCAGCAACTGGTGATATGTACTTAGCAATTTCTGGCAATTACTATTGAAAATGAAAGATTGATACATAGTTATGCCAAAACACTCAGAGATAATTTTATATACTTGCCCACAATATATTTTATCTTATTCTTCTTGTTTTAGGTTAATTATAGGGTTTTTATAGCACACATAGCAGAATCTATTTCTATATTAGGATTGCACAAGCAAGTTGAATCCATTTCCTAGTCCACATGCATAGCCTAATCTTACATTTTTGGTAGAAATTGATAAGTATGTTACAAGTCCAAGAAAGGAACCTAATTTCCTATTGCCAACTACCAATAGTCCTCAACTTACAACAGTTTGTTTAGTTCAAATTTATAACGGCACTGAAACAGTGACCTGTTGTGGCGCAGCAGCAGCCATTGGAGCTGCCACCAGACTCCGACAGTGAGGGGCCCTATGAGTCAGCTCTGGAGGATGTGGAGGACCTTGGACAGGGTTCTGACTCCGAGCAGAACGCAGAGAGGCTGGTTGGCCACCAGGAGGCGTCTGAGCCTTGGACCAGTGGGGAGGAGACAAGGGAGTGTGATTGTGACATCATGCATTGGAGCAGTGGGGAGGAGCCAAGGGAGTTGTTCCTGGATGCCCGGCAACGGAGAGCTAATAGGCGTAAGGAACAGTTACGCAGTTACAGGAGATAATTGCACTCAGCTGGTGGTAATTAGGCTCCTCTCAAGACTATAAAAGGAATTATTGTGCACACACCCTTTTGCAGGAGTCAACGCATTCACTAAAGCTGGAGAACTTTAGTGTCTAGCTTGGCAGGCTGGATTGCTGCCAAGGTCAGTCTGTGCTGGATTGCTGCCAAGGTCCTCTCTCTGTGTTAATAAATCCTTGCAGTATCTTTGTCTCGGTGTGCTTTGGTGTAGGATGAGGGGGGGTCAGAACACTGTTGTAACTTTGAACAGTCACTACCACAAACTATTGAAAGTCGAGAACAACTTGTATTGACATTATTTGAGATGGGCAAAAGACAGCTGTTCCTGCATACTTTGGGATCCTGGAATTCATCCTTTGAAGTTGCTTCTTAAAGGAATGTATCTTCCCCACTTTAAGAAAAAAACGAAGCTTCCACATTTCTTTACACCATGTCGTTTGCCTTCTCTGGGTATGTCTATGCATGTGCAATGACGACTATACTGAATCTTTTCGCTTTAGCAATAGCAGTTAGACTTATATACCGCTTCATAGTTCTTTCAGCCCTCTCTAAGCGGTTTACAGAGTCAGCATATCGCCCCCACAGTCTGGGTCCTCATTTCACCCACCTCAGAAGGATGGAAGGCTGAGTCAACCTTGAGCCGGTGAGATTTGAACTGCTGAACTGCAGATAACAGTCAGCTGAAGTGTCCTGTAGTACTGCACTCCTAACCACTGCGCCACCTCAGCTCTTTAAGGTAAATTGCTGACTGGGCTGCAAAGCACCACATCGAAGATGAAGCAGTTGAAAGACATAACAATAAAGATGTTCAAATTATACTCTTTGGGCATTTAGTCGCAACATTTCAATAAAACAATGGTATCCATAACGGCTAATCTTCAAGTGTTTAAACTGAACATGGAAGGCTCGTACCGACCAGTTCTTCCTTCTGAAAAGGTCTTTGGGTTGTACGAACACTTCTTCAAACTAATACAGGGCATGATTAATGGGCAAGGCAGGGGAATTTAATTTGTTTTAAACATTAGAATAGCCACCCATCTTGTGACAAAACTCAAGATGGCTCCCAATCAACAATCCAAATAATGTACAAACTATATTAAAAAAATATTAAAACCAAACACGTAAAAACAAAACAGCTGGTGCCAGGCTAAGCTTCTGATGCACCTCATCTTATTCCTTCACTTGTCACAAAAGCCAGATTGTCAGTGCTTTACAGAAGGGATAGGAGGATGGAGGCCTTCCAAACTTTAGGGGAGAAGGTGGTTCCACAGGACTGAAGCTGCCACAGAAAAAGGCATGTTTCCTAGCTCCCATCAGATGTCTGAAGCAGGAGTGTCAAAGCTCACGGGCTGGATGTGTCACATGCTGGCCATGCCCACCCAGGGGAAAGAAAGTTGAGATACGTCAGGTGACAATGTGACAACACGAATTTTACATCCATGGTCTAAACCAGTGGTAGTCAACCTGGTCCCTACCGCCCACTAGTGGGCGTTCCAGCTTTCATGGTGGGCGGTAGGGGTTTGCTGTAACTCTGCTTTATAAATTTTATAAAGTGAAGTTACTTCCCTACTTTATAAATCACCATTTACTGTGAAACCGGTGGGTGGTTAGAAAATTTCACTACTAACAGAGATACAAAAGTGGGCGGTAGGTATAAAAAGGTTGACTACCCCTGGTCTAAACGGAAGGGACTACGACCGGGCTTACTGTATCTCACCTGGCAAGACAGGTAGATGTCCTTTGGGAAAGGTGGTCCTGCAGATAATCTGGCCTTGAACTATATAGGGCTTTAAACGCAATGACCAGTACCTTGAATTGCACCCAGAAAGGAAGTGGAAGCCAGTACAATTTCTGCAACCGAGGTGTTCCATGGCAAATCTAGGACACTCATCACAGTGTGCCCTGTTGTGTTTTCTACCAGTTGAAATTTCCAGGTGATCTTCAAGAGCAGCCCCATGTAGAGGGCTTTGCAGTAATCCAAGCAGAAGGTGGTGAAGGTATGAGTGACCACGAGCAAGGTCACCTGGTGGACCAGGAAAGGACTCAAGCAGAAGTAGATCAATTTGTGCAAAACGTCTCCCAGCCAAAGCTGCTACCTGATTCTCAAGCAGCAGCTGTGAGTCTAGGAGGAACTCCAAGATATACACCACCTCAGTGCTATTCCATCCAGAATTAAAGATGAAACATTATCTGAACTAGGGAGGCCAAAATAATAGGCTTCTCTATTTGAGATGAAGACATGGAGCCACCCTTCCTGAACATAATTTGCATCCCTCGTAGTCCCAGTCTGAATATCTGCATGGAAAATATTTCCGCCTCTTGTATCGACATCCAGAATAGCTGACAGATGTGTTTTAAAGGGGAAAAAATGTCTTTATATTAGTACATCTTTTATGGAAGGGCTGCTAACCCAGAGGAAATGAAATATTTACAGAACAGCAGTTTGAAATTGTTAGCTACGCACCTGCTGAGCTCCTACCTATTCATGTCAAACATACTAAAGTCGCTGTTGACATGAGCAACGTAGTTGTTCAAAACGCAGGCATCAAAACTCCCAACAAGGGCTTCCGCTGAGATGCTGGTTTTTTTAACCTTGCTTTGCTTTTACATGAAGTGCTGTGTAGAGTGCAGAGCTTAAGAAGTATCGATGCAGCACTCATATTTTTCTGACTGTAAAGCAGTGAAACCCAAAATGAGACTTAGATAGGAGATTCAGCTTTAGAATGTTGTATACAACCCACCTCCTTTTTCTTAAGCTCTTAGACCACAATGATATGGGTATAGTATGTCATAACTAACTTTACTCCCTTCTTGGGGAAAGTGACTTCTCTATTTTTATGCAGTGTGTATCTTGCATAGTGGATTTACTTATACTGACCAACAGGAGGTATTGCTGACTGGTCCTGTCCTTACGTGGGACGTAATCTGATGTTCTGACCCCACTCTCGTCCCACACCAAAACACTCCAAGCCAAAGATACTTTATGGAATTTATTCATAGACAGGTCCTTGGCAGCAAACAGGCATAGATACCCGGGGCAGCAATCCAGCACAGATAAGCACTGGTAGCAATCCAGCCTGCCAAGCTCACAATACTGTTCATCAAACATTAGCTAATGTGTTGACTTCTGCAAAATGGGCGTGTGCACAACCAGTCTTTTTATATTCTGGAGAGGAGCCTAATGACCACCAGCTGAGTGCAATTACCTCCTGTACTTGCGCAACTGTTCCTGATGCCTATTAGCTGTTCGATGCCGAGCATCCAGGAACAACTCACTACTGGCTTCTGGATCACTCTCCCTTGTCTCCTCCCCACTGGTCCAAGGTTCAGGCGTCTCCTGGTGGCCAACCAGCCTCTTTGCGCCCTTCTCGGAGTCAGAACCCTGTCCAGGGTCCTCCAGAGCCGACTCAGAGGGCCCCTCGCTGTCAGAGTCTGGTGGCAGCTCCAACGGCTCCTGCTGGGTCACAACAGTTACCCAATGTGCATTTAGCAAGTGCTGTGTGCATTTGAACATATATTCCTCAAAATAAATAAATAGCGCTTGACTTATTGAGCCCAAATTTTCTTTTGTGAAGTGAGACATTTGTTAAGTAAGTTTTGTCCCATTTTACAACCTTTCTTGCCACAGCTGTTAAGTAAAGCACTGCCTGGTGTTAAATTAGTAACAAGACTGTTAAATGAATCTTGCTTTCCTGTTGACTTTGCTTATCAGAAGGTTGCAAGAGGTGAGCCTATGAACTTGGGACCGACACTTCAACCATCATAAATATGAGTCAGTTGACAAGCATGTGAATTTTAATCATGTGTCCAGGAGGATGGTTGTAAGTGTGAAAAAATGGCCATAACTCACTTTTTTCTGTGCTGTTGTAACTTCAAATGGTCAATAAATGTACTTCTGTAAGTACATTTGTAAGAAGAAGAAGTGTGGTGGAGAGGTAAGGGAAGAAGAAAGAGGTAAGGGAAGGTGGGTAGAGGGGAGAGAAAAAGAAGAAGAGGAGGGAAGAAGAGAAAGAAAGAGAAGGAGAGAAGGTAGGAAAGAGAAGAAAAAGGGTAGGAGTAGGGAAGAGGCAAGGGAAGAAAGAAGGGGATGGAGACGAGGAAGGAAGGAAGTAGAGAAGGAAGGGAGGGAGAAAAGAAAAGAAAGAGAAAACAAGGTGGTGTCTTAGCAGGTGCGAAGGATGGTAAACAAAGCATTTTAAACTATACCTTATAACCTTCCAAATGGAATAATAATAATATAAGAATGGCAAAGAAAAAGAATAACGATGTGAATGTATACCTATAACTGTATGTAAGAGAATAAATGACAGTAAAAATATAAAGCATAATATAGGTAAATAATATTTGGTCATAAGTAGCTAAGTTTAAATAAATAAAGAAATGTACATAAAATGGATAACGAATAAGGAGATTATGAACGCAAGATAGAAATGTATAGTAGGGAAAACACTAACTGCAAAGAAACCAATTTGGAACTGCAGTATGATATACGATGGAACTTATTGTTCCTATGTTGTTTTTAAGTTATGTGTTTGTTTTTGTTGATGTGCTTATGTGTTTAAAATAAAAAAAAATTATCATTAAAAAAAATAAAAAAAATAAATGTACTTCTGTAAGTCAGGGACTGCCTGTACAACACATGCACTGCATCCAAGTAAATTGAATTATTAATTATTATTTTTTTGCTTTTTAAATTATTCTATTGTGCACTGTCCAGATTCTGTTTTAGCAATATAGCAATATAGCAGTAGACTTATATACCGCTTCATAGGCCTTTCAGGCCTCTCTAAGCGGTTTACAGAGAGTCAGCATATTGCCCCCAACAATCTGGGTCCTCATTTTACCCACCTCGGAAGGATGGAAGGCTGAGTCAACCCTGAGCCGGTGAGATTTGAACCGCTGACCTGCTGATCTAGCAGTAGCCTGCAGTGCTGCATTAACCACTGCACCACCTTGGCTCTTTAATTGACGTTTGCTTTAAAAATCTTTTAAGCCAGCAGTTTTTCTTACTACTCTAACTGTTTCTGCATAAGCAAAGAGAAAATCTTGCCGAGAAGCTGAATATTTTCTGAAAGACAATTGGATTAAAGCCCTTAATGGCATTAGGATTCTTTCTTTAATGCCTAAGGATTTGAAAAGATTATGAAGAACCCAATTTTCATTTAGAAAATGTATTGGCCAACGTTTTTAAGAACCTAATTTCTTTTTCCATTTCATTTACATGGCTATTTAATAATATCCTTGTATTTTGTTTAGGCTGGTATCCTTGGTCTGAATCATCAGAAAAATGTTATTGACTTTGTTCAGCAAATGCCTGCATAATATACAAGCCACAGGCATCCAGGATGGAGATCGGGAAAAAGGACGATCCAGTTAAGGCAAAATAAATAAATTATGCAGGTAACAAGGAGGATCAGTGTGTTCAGGTAATGCAATGTATCCAACTGTGAAAATATTACTAGATATATGATGAGTCAGGGCTTAAAATTATCCTGGATGCTGACCAACGTAAATGATTGAAAGCATTGCTAATTATTTCAGTTACTAAAAATGCCCAGATTTCAGATGACAAGCCTATAGAATGAAGACAGCTGTGATTTAGGGGGAAATGAGGTTCTATCACGTAAATGTACAGTTCGGAAACTGTTGTGGCCCAGCAGGAGCCATTGGAGCTGCCACCAGACTCTGACAGCAAGGGGCTCTATGAGTCGGCTCTGGAGGATGTGGAGGACCCTGGATAGGGTTCCGACTCTGAGCACGGCGCAGAGAGGCTGGTTGGCCACCAGGAGGCACCTGGGCCTTGGACCAGTGGGGAGGAGACAAGGGAGAGTGAGCCGGAAGCCAGTAGTGAGTTGTTCCTGGATGCACGCCATCGAAGAGCTAATAGGCGTCAGGAACAATTACGCAATTACAGGAGGTGATTGCACTCAGCTGGTGGTCATTAGGCTCCTCTCCAAACTATAAAAAGTCTACTTGTGCACACGCCCCTCTTTGCAGAAGTCAACACAGGATCGAATGTCAGAGAACCTTGTTATGAGCTTGGCAGGCTGGATTGCTGCCAAGGACCTGTTTGCCTGTTAATTAAATGCCATAATTTATCTCTGGCTTGGAGTGTGCTTTGGTGTGGAACGAGGGGTGTCAGAACAGGTAACTATGGTATGTTCTGAAAACAGCAAATAATCATGTTTTTTGGCTGTACAGACCTGAATACTCTAGGACCCCATACAATCTTAGAAAGGAAGCTGCGTCACTAGAGAATATTAGTATATTCATGGCAAAAGGCATTCTACAGAGAATTAAAAACGTATAGAGGTCAAATACGATCTCTGAACCTGGAAATTCCTGATTTTTGTTGTTGACTCAGTGTCATTTTAGAAAAACTAGGATTTTTAGCCAAGTCATTTTCTGTCTATTATATGCCATTGAAGTCCAAATAGTTATACAATGGCAATTGTTGTTAATACTATTACCACTGTTATCATTATTTATGTATTCACACTGTTATTATTATTATTTACATATGAACCCCTACCTAGCACATAGAAAGGATTCCATACGGGGAGGCAATCAGGTTTTCAACAAATTGCGCAACAAATTGTACTAAAATTGCTACAGAGTTAAGTTCTGGAGGTCCAGCCAAAGGAAATCCGTGTTAGCATTCCAAAGCATCCACCATAAACAGGTCTAACGTTTCAAGTTTTTATCAGGACAAAAAAACAAAGCAAGCCAAAAAATAGAGACAGAGATAATGCAGATCTCTTACATCAAGATATTTAGGAAATCAATAAACTGTAGAAATGGCTTGGTGTTCTGATGAAAAATTCCCCCCATTTTTCTTGGACTTTTATCATTGTTTAGTTTAGTTTAGTTTTATTGATCTTGTATGCCACCCACTCCCGAAGGACTCGGGCGGCTTACAATAAACAAGGGAAGGGGATAATACACAAAACAACATGTTAAAATACACAATGGTCACAATTTCCGAGGAGCTGGATATTTCGAAAGCCTGCTGGAGCAGCCAGGACTTAACGGCTTTGCGGAAGGCTGGGAGGGTAGTAAGGATCTGGATCTCTACAGGGAGATCGTTCCAGAGGGCTGGAGCTGTGACAGAGAAGGCTCTCCCCCGGGGAGTCGCCAGCCGACATTGGCTGGCGGATGGGATCCGGAGAAGACCTTAACCTGTGTGATCTAATCGGTCTATGGGAGGTGATCGGCAGGAGGCGGTCTCTCAGGTTGTGCTGCAGGCTAGCCTCATTGCCATATATTTATTTATTTATTTATTTATTTATTTATTTATTTATTTATTTGTTTGTTTGTTTGTTTGTTTGTTTGTTTATTTATTTATTTATTTATTTATTACATTTATATGCCGCCCTTTTCCCCAAAGAGGACTCAGGGCGGCTCACAATTCAATCAGGGAAGGGGGTACAGACAGGGGAATAAAAAAGACGAGACATAACAATACAAAATTTAAAAAACACACAACAGTCATACCATTCGAGACGGGGGGCAAAAACTCTTTAGCCCCAGGCCTGTCGGAATAGCCAGGTTTTAAGGGCTTTGCGGAAGGCCTGGAGGGTGGTGAGGGTTCGAATCTCCACGGGGAGTTCATTCCAGAGGGTTGGAGCAGCCACAGAGAAGGCTCTCCTCCGGGTAGTCACCAGTCGGCATTGGCCGGCGGATGGAATTCGGAGGAGGCCTAATCTGTGGGATCTGATCGGTCTGTTGGAGGTAATTGGCAGCAGGCGGTCTCTCAAGTACCCAGGTCCAATACCATGAAGGGCTTTATAAGTGACGACTAGCGCCTTGAAGCCATATAATGGAAGGAGAAGGTGAAAAAAAAATTCTTTGCATGTGCATAGCAAGAAGTCTCACTGGGCCCAAGTGTTGGTGTTTTGCCTTACCACAGGCATCAAATTGTTGGTTACTAAATATTAAGCCTGAATTTAAATAAACTCGAGATTATATAGTGCAAATTGTAGCATGGGTAAGAAGGTATGGTGCTATTTTTATTTATTCTGATTTTTTTTCCCCCCTCTGGCCAATGACAGTAACCACAAACAAGCATTCAGCATGTGTTACACACTGGGGCTTGTCATTACTGGAGATGGACATTGAACTGCAGCTCTCTGAACTACTTCCAAATGTCAGAGAGGCATGGGCTCTGGTCTGGACAGCCAATTATAACCTTTCAAAGGGACTTTTATTCCTGTTATTTCTTCCTAAATGTATAGAACTCTCCCACCTAAAGAAGCATCTCATTGGTGATTTGAAAGGTAGTCTATTTACAGAATTCCCACCTGCCCGGGTCTATTCCCTGGCCTTGGATGTCCACAGTTTTGCTTCTAGGGAAAAGGCAGCAACAGCTCAAAAGATCCTCAAAAGCTCACTCTGAAAAGAATTGCCCAAATATTTAAACCAGAGATGTGCTGCTGCTGGTTCGGCCCGGATCAGCTGAACCGGTAGTAGCGGCGGCGGGAGGCTCCGCCCATCTGCCCGGATGCTTCTGCGCATGTGCGGGCACGCAGCCAAACTGGTAGCAAACAAATTAGCAACCCACCTCTGGTTTAAACCATCAGCTGCATATCATCTCCACAGTAGTGGGATTCAAATAATTTAACAACCGCTTCTCAGCCCTAATGACAATCTGGGTAGGGGTGGGGCTCGGTGGTCATGTGACTGGGTGGGCATGGCCAACTCAAGGTCACTCAGATCGATGGGCGCTTCACCTTAGTTGTTGCAATGTAATAAGGGTGAACCGGAGAGGCAGTTTCTGTAAGCAGGGCAATAAAGATGAGGCTAGAAACAACACCAGAATGTTTCCTTCCTGCCTTCCTTACAGGATTAGCCCTGTAAAGTGGAAAAAAAAACAAAAGGAGATTTCTTCCAACAATCGGTTCTCTGAACTACTTAGAAAGTTACCAACCGGTTCTCCCGAATAGGTGCAAACTGGCTGAATCCCACCACTGTATCCCCAGGAGTTCCTTTCAGCAGAATTTGTCCCTGATGCATTTCTCTTTCAATCATAGATGTCCCTTATCCATCTGAAATAAAAGTTCCGCCTCATTTCCATCTAAATTCATGTTCAAGGTTGCAAGGTTGGAAAAGGATAATGTAAGCACCACAGTGGGGAAGAGATACAAAACCAACAAGAACATATAGTAATGGCAACATGAATAGCATATACGCATAGGTCTGTTCACATTCCAACAAGAATGGCTTCTATATGTAACACATTACGCGGCAAGGCAAATGTAAGTATTTTAATGGGTTTTTAACGGGAAAATGAATTCTTCAAAGGACCGAAGAAGTATCATGAAAAGTGTAACTTTATAAATATTCTACATCAGTTGGAGCAGTGGTGGGTTTCTTGCCGGTTCGCACCGGATCGGGAGAACCGGATGGTGAAATGGACACAGAAGTAACGTCCAGAAGGCCTGCCCCCGCCCATCGCTACTCCATCGCTTGCTCCCCTTCACCAGCCATCTCAGTACATACAGACAGAGTAACACGTCTCTGCAAATGGTAGCCTGGCTTTTTGCTCCAATTCAACAAGAAGGTTGCTGCACCCTGGCCCATAACAATCGATGTAAGTTTAATATTTTTGGTGGTGTCTGCTTCCTCACTTGAAGGACTGTCACACAGATATATTGATAATTCAATGGTTGCAATATCATGTGCATTTACATAAGAAATCTCTTGAAGTAAACACAATGTGCTATTAACTGATTCATTGTTTTTTTTTTTTTATTAATACTGCATCACATGCAGGATGCTGTTGTTTAAACTTTTTTTGGAGATTTTCCCAGCAGGATGCTTAATTTGAACCCAGATTTGGCCCTAGAGCTTCTGCCAAATTAAGCGAAGAGGATTCATAATCATGAGTGCACAATTATAATAAATTGTTATGAAGCTACAGCTAGGTAGTTGATAGCTAGCTAGAGACAGAGACAGAGAGATAGATTACTTTACAAACATTATAATGCAATAAAAATAAGACTCAAAACTGAAGCTAAAATGTCAGGTAGGGATGATCTTCTGAAGTCTTAGATGATGATATCTATCATCTCTTTGCTAAAGGAGTATTACATGATTGCAATAATAATTCAGTTTCAAATTTCAGATGACAATGATAATGATTCTACAGTCACTGTTTTAAAATACTCACAAAGCTCTTAAAATAGGTTATATTTGCTATAGTCTTCTGTCTGTGTATATAGTTTTAAGGCCCTTTTAAATGATATGGGAATTGCTTCTGATAGTAGTACCCATTAGGAAGGACTTTAATGATTCCATGGTGGTGGCCATAGCTGCTTTTTATGTCTGGAGGAGAAGGAGGAAGTGGGAAATTGCTATTGTCACTGTGATTGCCTCTGGCTTTGAGGACCACAGCTATCTCCTTCATTCCATGCAGAGGTGGGTTCCTACCAGTTCGCACCTATTCGGTAGAACCGGTTCGTCAAATCTACCAAACCGGTTAGAAGAGGTTCCCCAGTGGACCCGGAAAGCAGGCCACACCTACAGAAGAGGTTCCAAACTTTTTTGAAACCCACCATTGGTCCTTGGATATGATTATTCTACACTATCATGCTCATATTTATAAACCTCAGTGCCTCTGTGAAAGGTAAGGATGACTACTGCGTTTGTGGTGCAATCAGAACATTGTGTGTGTTGAAGTTGTTTTAACGCAAACCAAAGATGCCTTTTAAAAAACAAGCTTATCATATTCTTATGCATGCCAGTGGTGTGTGAGAGGTAATTTAAGGTGGTTCTGACAAGTGTTGTTGGCATCTTCATATCCGGTCACATGGGCGGCAAGCCACTCCCATCCAGTCCCATGGGTGGCAAGCCACTCCCATCCGGTCACATGGGTGGCAAGCCACTCCCACAAAGGAGGCCACACCCACAGAGTAGGTTCGAACAATTTTTGAAACCCACCACTGATTCCATGGTTCACTTCTATCCAGAGGTTCTCTACATCCACTCTTTACTTTTTGAAAACTGATGCAATTACTAATTTGCCAAATAAGGTTAACATTGGATTTGGTTCCAAGTCTACCTCTCATCTGCTTTTTTAAAATTTATTTATAATATATATGAATGCGTGGTTCTGTCAGACAGTCTAACCATCGAATGCAAAGTCAGAAGGCCCTGTCTTGGATTGAAGTGTACATCTGCTTTGCAGAAAGTGCCAATTTACCGTGTATTAATATCTAAGGACAGCCAGTCTTCACGATGGGCTGTTCCGTGTAAAAGGGAATGTCCCTCTTGAAAATCACTAGGTTAGCCAAGAAAGCTATGTTCTGTTGGTTCAGCTACTCATTTGTGGGTTTTATATAAGAACACATGCTAAAATGAAAGGCAAGAGGATTCATGTATCTGGAGAGAAAAACTAACATTATAAAAATGAAAATAACATATTTCATCATATGGCAACTTCAAGAGAAAGCTCAGCTACAACAGATGTTAACTGCTACGAACAAAAAAGCTACAGTGGGTAAAGAGGAAGAGATGAAATAAAGCTTTTTCCACAGGAAAGATTCTGGTTGTTTTTTTTCAATTTACTCCGAGAAACATAATCTAAAACAGCCTGAAAACTGATAAGCGAATAATTGATATGATGACTGCAATGATGGCAGATTGTCACTTTCCTTCACTAAGGATTTGCACTGTCGGAGCGTTTAGTTATTACAGAAATTGCTTTGTTAATGTAAATGTATTTGCAATGTTTCTGTTTCCTCGTGTCTAAATCATTCATTCTAATTGTGCGACTTTGTGACTGTAATAAAATGTGCACCATCCATTGTTGGGGATTCATTACAGAGAGAAGTTGAATGCCAAACGTATCTTCAGTTGCAGGGACAACGTGAAAAGGAGAAATGACCTACTTCTATCTGAAGCGCTAATTGATGCATCTCGTGGCACGACAAAACCAGGCTCGACTAAAGCGCGCCCGATTAAACCGCGTCGCTGACATCATCAACAGGGCGACAACAGCCAGCGCGGAGAAAGAAGGGCGCTTTAAATAGCGCTTTGAAAGCAAGCCGATTCAAGTTAAGGTAAGGGTTAGGTTTAGGGTTAGGTTAAGGGTTAGGATTAGGTTTAGGGTTAGGGTTAGGGTTAATTTTTCAAGTTTCACCTGTTATGTGAGCAACCTTTTAAGATGTTATTTCATGTAGAAGAATGCCAATCAAAGAATGGAAAGCAAAAAAGTTTATTTTGTGTGCTGCAATGTTTAAGATGTCACAGTACTATACAGGATGCTTGGTCCAATGGCAGGGTGAGAAGGTTAAGCCATTAGAATGACAGGTAGCCTTTAACAATTGGTAATGAAGTGTGGCATAAAATGCCAGTCCCTGAGGAACACACAAAAAAAGAAAGGGTTTTAGTTTTTATTGCTCTGAAAAATTCTACAGAAAGAGGACTGTTTTTGAACACCTTTGAATCTTCTGCAGGTCTGGAGGGAGAGAATGGGAGGCGTGCATTATCTGAATTTTTAAAGGGAAATAAGTTCTGGAATTTCTTTCACCCAACTTAATTGTGTTGTTTGGTGTGTGGTGTGAGACAGTATATTTATTATACTGATGCAGTGGTGGGATTCAAAAATCTTTATTACTGGTTCCGTGGGCGTGGCATGGCTTGGTGGGCATGGCAGGGGAAGGATACTGTAAAATCTCCATTCCCACCCCACTCCAGGGGACGGTTACTGCAAAATCCCCATTCCCTCCTGATCAGCTGGGACCCAGGGAGCAGAGAACAGATGGGGGCACGGCCATTCGGATGTGGTTCTCTGAACTACTCAAAATTTCCGCTACCGGTTTTCCAGAACTGGTCAGAACCTGCTGAATACCACCTCTGTAATGATGTCATACACAGTTTGCAGTAGTGAAGGACACACTTACATCTGCCTTCTCTGTCACCTCAGAATCAATGACTAGACTTCTATCTTTTGGGTAATTCCATTATTTTTAAAGGAGTTGGGTTTTTTTTAACGCCCTTCATCTAAGTTGCATAGAATGCAGTATAGTTCTGTACACTTAACTACTGACTTCAAATAAAGATTGGAAGAGGGCAAAAATGTTCAGTAGAAATGTCCAGGAAAATTAGCTCTAGACTTACAGTGAATTTTTTCTTCTTCTTAAAAATAAAGACAAAAATAAAAATGAAATAAGACTCTGAACTACAGAACTGAGTAATAAAGCTGCAGTTCATCCATAATAATAGTTCGTGCTGAACAGGAAGCAAATGAAGAGGCGAAGACCCAAAAAAGTAAAAAGAAAGTTAAGATCTTAATTCAGCCTGACTCCTGAAATATTTTGGACTGCAGTTCTCATTCTCCTCAGCCAACACACCAATTTGCATTTTCACTGGGGATATTGGAAGCACTAATCTAATCCCACACATGTACCAAAGTGCCCAATAGTCTTGCAAAGATTCAATTTTATTTTACCGCTCCGCATTGACTTGGCATTCTTAACTGTGCTATAATAAGGAAAGAAAATTACCACAAATGAAATCTGTATAAGGAATTAAAACTAAGAAAATACCATAGAAGGCTTTGGAACTGAACGGATTAGCAATGATGTCATATTGAGCTTTTCTACTTGCAGATCAAGAAACATCTCAGAAACTAT
>NC_045545.1:4980166-5040166 GCF_009769535.1 Thamnophis elegans
GAATTTGTATTTTTATATAAATAAATATGTTTAGCATTTGTATTTTTAGCAGCCAAAGATAGGAACACTGGAACATCATGAGATAAATCTTACAGCATACAAAGTACACGGGGGCGGGGCGGGGAGGAAACTACCCTTTAGACCTGTGACGCATTGCAGGCGGTATGCCCAGGTATGGGCATACCGGAGCCTGCCCGGAGCATCAGATACCATTCCGGTATGTTGCTTCGGAGGGCCCACCCGCCCGCCCGACCTCCTTACCTGTCTTTTAAGGCTTCTGCACTTCAACGCACACGCATGGCACATAGAGCGGCTGTGCGACGCTCTGCAGAACAGTTGGAGCATCATGGAGGCGCTAAGACGCATGCACGTGCTGCATGAGTCCATATGGACACTGCCGGGCCCGTTCCAACCAGTACTGGTTGGAATGGGATCCTAACCCACCACTGCTTTAGACCCACAGCAACCAATCATAACATAAATTACCTTATGCAGGCACCAGGACCCACTCTCTGTCTCTCTAAACTCTGTCTCTCTAAACAATCAACTACAATTGTGTTCTGGCCCGTTGTACACTTTACAGCTACTAAATTTGTTGCAGCAGATTGAGGTTTTTAATCTACTTACGAAAGACCAGGACTTGAGACCACGAAGGTGAGAGAAACAGGTTTATTGGATGCATCGAGTTCAGCATGTTCACACACCAAAATCTGAACTGCCTGGGCTCTTTTATGCCGAGTACCACACTGTGCATTCTCAAGGCGTTTCCATACACGAGAACAAGCATGACATTTCGAAAAGCAGAAGTTCATTTGGAATGTTACAGAGAAGTACATAGGAGAAATACAAAAAAGAGAAGTTCTTTCCTCCTTTACAGGGTCTTGCCACACTGTTCAGCCCTATTTTTAACACTTATGAGGAAGTTGGACAGAAAAGTTCACTCCAGCTAAAAGTCAACTTTGGAACTCCAGGGCACTAGAATGAAAAGCCAAGCTAATATGAATTTATAAGGTCCATTTTATTAAGACCACCTAACCTGGCCAGCCACTGGTGGGTTTACCTGTGCACCCCCTCCTGCATCAAATTTAATATCCTAACAAGAGTTTACTACAGGTATCCCTCGACTTACGACCACGATTGAGCCCAAAATGTCTGTTGCTAAGGAAGACAGTTAAGTGAATTTTGCCTAATTTTTACAAGCTTTCTTGCCGCAGTTATGAAATGAATCACTGCAGTTGTTAAGTAAGATAGTTCAGGGAATCTGGCTTTCCCATTAACTTTGCTTGTCTTAAGGTCACAAAAGGTGACCTCAGACGCTGCAATTGTCATGAATACGAGCCAGTCGCCAAGAATCCAAATTTTGATCACATGATGACAGGAATTCGGCAATTCTGCTATTGAATAATAACTTCTGATAAAGTAGATATCTCTGAAGATGAAAAAAATATCTGGCCCAAACTGAAATAGCTAAAAATAATGTAGTTGAAAATATCGCCAGTTGGTGGCAACAGACAATTAGTATTTATCCTTTAACGTAAGAAAGGATAAGGCAAGTTGGTTCCTCAAACAAAAAGATTTTTAAGCACGCCTCAGTCCATACAATGTTATTCTTAAAACAGCCAACAATTAAGATGCTATGAATACAGGACACAATTTGCTCACATAATAAGCAAGAATATCAGTGTTAGGTTAAATGAAGAGCATTCGCTTATGTGTTTCTATTTTCTTTAAGCATTTACTCACTCATTAGCAGGTTTTTCTTATTACCATTTTATTCTCAATAGCTATTTGTTTTATTCCTCTAGCATATATCCCAAGAGATTCGGAGAAATATGCTGGATCTTCCTCCCTCCCCATCCCCCAACTAACTCTATTCCAAGTGTTGGAGAAGTCTACATCAGATTAGAAGAGGAAAATAAAAATTACTCCAGGAGTGTTTAAACTGCATTCTGAGATTTCCGGCTAGCATTGCAATAACTCAGATGGTTTAGACAGATGTTTGCGAGTACAGGATTACTAACTTTTCAAGACCACTCTCTGCTTTCAAGGATGTCTAGAGGTATTTCCAGATGGTTAGCTCTTAGTGTTTCCATTCAAAGTCATTCTGGATTTATTCCACCAATTCTTTTTTTTTTTCTTTATTCTTTTTTGTAAGGGAAATATAGTGAGGAAAAAATACTGGAAGGTTGCAAATGGAAACCAACTTCATCTGAACTCCACCCCTTGTAATATTTGGGGAATAATCGGAATGATTGCATGATATAAAATTAATCAAATCTAGTCTGGTTTCCCTCGCTTGCTAGTTAACTTGCTCCATTACTTAAAGGGTTGCAGGGAGCCCCCACACTGCTAACAAACTATAGAAGGTAAAACTAAAGGGGGGGGAGAGTGATTTATTTATTTATTTACATTTATTGATTAGACTTATATACCGCTTCATAGAGCTTTCAGCCCTCTCTAAGCGGTTTACAGATTTTTAGCAAATTGAGTCAGCAAATTGCCCCCACAGTCTGGGTCCTCATTTCACCCACCTCGGAAGGATGGAAGGCTGAGTCAACCTTGAGCCGGTGAGATTTGAAACGCTGAACTGCAGATAACAGTCAGCTGAAGTGGCCTGCAGTACTGCACCCTAACCACTGCGCCACCTCGATTCCCAAGGCAATGATACCATCTGGTAACTAACTTCCTCCTGAGCGTCAAAAGAAAATGCAATTGAATTTCCTAATCCCCCCTCCCTCCCCACACACACAAACACACACCAATGTGTTGGAGGACGTCTGTCAGAAGACTGCCATCAAAAGAAATGCCACAGAGTTGCCATAGATCTTTATTTAATTCAGGAAGGCAGTTTCAAAAGGATGTTGAAACTAATTTTGCAATGTTCAGTGAAACCAAATATGAATGGTATTCGGTTCTATGTAAGATAACCATTTTATTTAATTATTTGTCTCTTCGTTTTTTAAAAAATAACGCATGGCGGCAAACGTATCCAGAACATCACAATTATTATTGTGATTCTGTGGCAATTTTATGCATACGTTTGTGGTTTCGTTTTGATGCCGCCAAGAGTAGTTTTGCAGCAATAAATAAACACATCTCCCTCTTCGCAATTTGCAATTTAATGAGTTTATATGCCTCCCATCCCGAAGGACTCTGGGCGGCTTACAAATATGAAATGAAATAAAATAACACATAGGGGGAAAGAACAAAAACAGTTTAAAAAACACAACATGCATTTGGCTTATCTGGGGATTTGGTCCTGATTTAAAATCAGCAACCCCAGGCCTTTTGGAACAGCTAGGTTTTGGTGGCTTTATGGAAGGCCACAAGAGTGGGGAAGGTCCGGATCTCTGCTGGTAATTCGTTCCTCTTCCTATTTTCCTCACAGCAGTGAACCCTCTAAGATGAGTTGGGCTGAAGGACTGGCCTGAAGTCACTCATGTACTGGGTTTTATGACTAAGGCAGGATTTGAACTCACTGTCTCCTGATTTCTAGGCTGGTGCCTTAACCACTAGAGCAGTGATGGTGAACCTTTTTCTAAAATTGTGCGTGCATGCGCTATCACACTTGTGTGTGTCTACACCCACAATTCAACACGTCCTTCCCACCTGCACATGTGCGCATGACCCTCCCACATGGGGGTGGAGTTTTCGCCCTCCCCAGGCAAAAACAGCCTCCCTTGCCCCCCCCGGAGGCCCTCCAGAAGTCAGAAATGGATCGTTCCAAACTTCCGGTTAGCCCGTTGCAGTGGTGGGTTTCAAAAATTGCTGGAACCTACTCTGTGGGTGTGGCCTCCTTTGTGGGAGTGGCTTGCTACCATGTGACCGGATGGGAGTGGCTTGCTGCCCATGTGACAGATATGAAATTATGAATTAGTACTTAGGTCGGTCCAAGTAGCTATTCAGAAACTCTGGCATTGAAGCATGCAAGTCTTAAAGCTGTCAAGTTACAAGATCCTTGCCAGTGGTGGGTTTCAACATTTTTTGGAACCTCTTCTGTAGGTGTGGCCTGCTTTCCGGGTCCACTGGTGGAACCTCTTCTAACCGGTTCGGTAGATTTGACGAACCGGTTCTACCGAATAGGTGCGAACTGGTAGGAACCCACCTCTGGCCCTTTGGGCCCATTTTTCACCCTCCCCAGCCACCGCAGGCTTTCCTGAAGCCAGCGGAGGGTGAAAACAGTCTCACCCACCCAGCCCGCACATGCGCACTGGAGCTGGCAGCTCATGTGCTAGCAAATAAGGCTCCACGTGCCAACTGTAGCACAAGTGCCATAGGTTCACCATCACAGCACTAGACCAGACAATATTATAAATAATAGTGTAACTATTGGAAGCTAATTGAAAGCTGGGAGCTCCTATATAACTGGATACAAGTGTGCCCACTTTTGAGTTATTTGCCAGAAATTGCCAAAGTTGCTTCCTGGAGTACTCTTCACACTTTTTAACTGCACCTGTGCTGCCCCAGCGGTGTATATCTAGTGTAGGAATTAAGAACTGTCTCCTTTAAGAAACTACCTCATGGGAAATGCAAGCAGAGACTGCCTTATGGGAAATGTAGTTCCATGACATGTGATCACATCACTGTTCCTGATTGGCCACCGGGGCATCTTGCCCACATGCAAAGTTTATAGCCGGGCAGTTCAATTGCTTTTGTGAACAGGAATAGTAGCATTCTACATCTCCACTCAGCATGGGGATAAAATCATAATCTTTTTACACTACGTGATGGGACAGATCATGGAAAGTCAGAAGAATCTTAACACTGAACTGTAAGTTTTGCTATTAAGGATGCCTGTTAATAAATGTGGTCTGAAAGATATTCCTAAGTGTGGAGTTAACTGGATGCCCGAGCAGAACCTCATTGCCCGGGGCAGAACAGCACCCTTTATATAAGCAGAAAGCTATTTGTTTTCAAACCCACCTCGTAGATTGGACAAAAAGTATCCAGTTTGATTTATGGTAGCCTTATCTTATTCGTGCTTCATGCCTGACGTTTTTACTTTTCTCAACCAATCGTGCAAATCCTTTTCACTATCACATTGGAAGTTGCATGAAATAACTCTTGCAACTGAAATCTAACAGAATTAGAATTGGAGCTAAATCCTCACAATGTTTTTCGAGCTTAACCTCTTTTTAAAACTGCAGCTCCTAAACTCATCACCAAATACTTCATGATCAAACTCCCAAAGTAACAAATGTTTATATATGACACTGGCAAAAGATTCACAGACAGTAAGCATCAGCATATAGCTTTAATGAGGCAGCAGAATCTATAGGTATAGAGGGTATGGGGAATGGCTTTGAAGAACAGAGGAGGAGCTGCGAGGAGATTCAAGAGGCTTGAATCCAGGCCAAGAAATGATCACAATAAATATCTCAGACAATCCTCTTCCTAGTTTACATGAAGGTAAGTGTCAGGCTCAAAACTTCAGATCCACACTTGAAAAGCCAATTAAGCTGATTTATTCCTACTTAGATTCCTATGCACAGGAATTTTCTCAACTAATGGTTAGTAGTTGCTTGGAGTTAGATTGGGGTTAACAGAATTCAAGAGGGAGTTGAACTTTGCCTGCTTGTGGATACATAAGGATTCTAGACTGATTCCTCTTTTCATTCCGCCTCTCCCCCCACCCTGGATTCTGCCAGTCCTTCTCCTACAAGGAGGGAGGGAAAAGTATATCCCTTCTTGCAAAAGTCAGATAGAAAGATACTGGCTTTAAAATAAAACTGGTATCAACTTACATGGCATTTCTTTCCTACTCTGGTCTAGAAGTACTGACGAGAGGTCAGCACATGACCTAGCATGCCACCAATTATCTGATCATTATTTTCCTGAAGGAAATAATGAAACCATTATTTAGAAGTCTGCTTTGGACTCTGTCCATGCATGGGTTATCAACGATGGCTCAGTTCTAAGCATTTGGTTGCATACTTTTTAAAACCTCTAAGAACTATAACCACGGTTGGGATAATGTGAGTTGAAAATCTAACATGAACAACAGGCAATCCAAGCAGTAATTCGCTTTATTTCATAGAGAGTTTGGGCACAACCTGTCTGTTGAATTGCTCCCAAGTGGCCTTCATGATTATGTGTGCATTTTCAAGAATAGAAATTAAAGATGAGCATCATTTTGACAGAGGAGGATATTTTTTTCCGCTGGTGAGAGGCCTGGTGCCAGCAACCCTTCTGGCTTTACGTAAATTATATATATTATGGATTATTTGCAGCATTGGCCTCACCCTCCTTGGCTCCTGTACAGTATACAACTCTATTGCGACTTCTAACTGTTCCATGCGCTTTGAGATTTGGGACATTTCTAGGAACGAGCTATATTCATCTTTTATTCAGATCTTGTTTGCTTCAAGGCCCAGCTGTCTTGAAAAAAGTCTTCTTCAAGCAAATCTTTGGCCTGTTGGCTTTTAAAGTAAATAATATCAGAATACTTATCCGTGAGGGTATTTAAAACAGCTGCTGTTGAAGAAAAGACAAAGAGGAGAGTAAATTTCCAGACTGGAACAAACTTATAGGTTTTGGTAGTATTTTATTTTTTTAAAAAACCCTGCAAGATTGATCTGATCACCATATGTAAAATACCTCATTTCAGCATGACTCAATCTGACTCCAGAGTTTTTAAGGTTTCCACATCTACCTTGTCCGTTGCCAGAGAACTTGCTTTCCGTCTGTACAAAGTATTGATCACGGATTGTATTTGAAGACGCAGTGGAAACAGGGAAGACAGTACCCATGAGACCTTGAGAGACCACCTGCTGCCAATTACCTCCCAAAGACCCGTTAGATCGCACAGGGTCGGCCTCCTCCGGGTTCCGTCCACCAGCCAATGCCATCTGGCTACTACCCGGGGGAGGGCCTTCTCTGTGGCAGCTCCGGCCCTTTGGAACGAACTCCCCGTGGAGATCCGGACCCTCACCTCTCTCCAGGCCTTCTGGAAAGCCGTCAAAACCTGGCTGTGCCGGCAGGCCTGGGGTTGATGAGTTCCCCTCCCCTCTCGACTGGTATGGCTGTGTGATTTTTGTGTATTTTAATTATGTGTACTGTTGTTTATGTTCCCTTTCCCCTTTGAGTTGTTCGCCGCCCTGAGTCCCTCCTGGAGAAGGGCAGCATACAAATAAACCAAAACTAAACTAAACTAAACCTTTCAAATAATCAAATTGGTTATCACCAAATTCCCGAATATCATCCATATCGTTGCATAACAAAAACACATTGTAGGCTCACTCGCATACCGCATATCCTTGTTGCTGAATGAGGATTCCTTCTCACATGAACAAGCTTGATCTCTGTACATCTCTAGACGTACAGGCCCCTTTTCACACAGCAGGGGTCATGTACTGAGTGTGCAACTGCAGAACACAATTCTGTGACCCCCCTATTTTCTTCCAGTATGTGTGACATCCCCTCAATAAACCAGCTTGTTAAGAAAGACCAGAGGTGGCTGGTGGCTCCGTGGTGAAGCTGCTCTGAAATATTTCTCACTAACTTCCACAATGAGTTTATTGTTAAGCTGTTTTTTTTTAAAATAAATTTGTTAATTATTACCATAAAATGTGTGCCAACTTGCTTATAATATTATTAAAATATCATGTAACAAAATATGAGTTTTCAAAAAAAAAAATAATAATACATCAGTCACTCTCCTCCAACAAAGTCTTCCACTGCTTTATGGAAGAGACTATTTTTAGCAATATTCTGAAGGATAAAATATTATGAGCATGATTCCAGGGAGAAACCGCGTGTGCCATCCTGGGCCTTGTGGAAGAAGGGAAAAGTACGTATCTAATGCAAAAAATAAATAAATAGATTTAAAACGTATTTGCAATATTAATAACATCCCACTAGGTGACACTATCATTTTATTTCAATTAGTAGTAGGAGTCCCACAGCATCTTTTTGGACGAAAAAAAATTCCTTAAAAGGCGTAAGCTTTCATGAAGTGTAGCTCACTTTTTCAGATTAATGGAGTAGTAAACAAATGCAACATTAAAAGCTGCAAACGAGAGTGGAAAAAATTAGTTATGCAGATACAGGTTATTTGTGAGGTTGACTACTTTATCAATTTACCACATGCGTTACAAAAGCTATTGGGTTAGTGAAGGTCTTGCAGTACAGTTTACAGCCTATTAATTTATATAAATTCAGCTGACTCATGCTTAATTGTGCTGACAGACATTTTGTTCCCAAAATACTACTACTTTGAGTTCACCAGTTTGGTGTAGTGGTTGGTTGAGAGTTCTAATCCTGCCTTATTTATTTTATTTATTTATTTATAAAATTTATATGCCACCCAATCCCAAAGGACTTCCGGGCGGCTTACAAAAAAGAGAAAAAAAAGAGGAGAAAAAAAGAGGGGGAAAAAGAGAGAGAAAAACAGTTTAAAATCACAACACCACATACATTCATTCTAATTGGGGCTGGACCTCAACAGTGAGGTCAACAGCCCAGGCCTGCTGGAACAGCCAGGTTTTTACAGCTTTCCTGAAGGCCATGAGAGTGGGTATGATCCGGATCTCTGGGGTTAGCTGATTCCAAAGAGTCGGAGCAGCCACAGAGAAGGCTCTCCTCTGGGGGCCCGCCAGCCGACACTGTCTGGCTGACGGCATCTGAAGGAGGCCCAATCTGTGGGATCTTACTGGCTGTTGGGAGGTATGTAGGGCAGTAGGCGGTCCTCGAAGGTACGCTGGCCTAAGCCATGTAGGGCTTTAAAGGTAATAACCAACCCCTTTGATTGCGTCCGGAGACCATTGGAAGCCAGTGCAGCTCGCGGAGGACAGGTGTAACGTGGGTGTACCTCGGTGCACCAACATCACTCACACAGCCGCATTCTGGACTAACTGCAGTCTCCGAACGCTTTTCAAGGGTAGCCCCATGTAGAGCGCGTTAAGGCCTTAACAACTAGAGTGCCTTAGGCGTGAAACTCACCTTGGTCCAGTCACTCTCAGTCCAACCCATCTCACAGAGTGGTTGTTGTGGAGAAAATAGGAAGAGGAAGGAGTAGTAGGTATATTCACTACCCTGAGTTACTTATAAAGTAGTAAAAGCAAGGTAGGGTTAGGGTTAGGGTTAGGGTTAGGGTTAGGGTTAGGGTTAGGGTTAGGGTTAGGGTTAGGGTTAGGGTTAGGTTAGGGTTAGGGTTAGGGTTAGGGTGAGTTACAGGGGCCATTGGGGGGGGGGGCGCACTCTGCACCAGCTATAGCTTCCAATGGTCTTCAGGGTAGATGTCCATGTAGATCATGTTACAGTAGTCAGCTGTGAGAGGACTAGGGATTTATTTCTGATCAGAGAGCAAGAAAGATTCAACAAGTTTTACAAGCAATGGAGATGAGTGAAAAAAAGAAAAACACGTATAAATTATAATATATAAATAATTAAGTACATATTAACACACCTGCTAACTACAGCTAGAATAGCATTTGCCCAATGCTGGAAACAAAATATACCCCTTCGACAATTAGTGATAAAAAAAAACTTTGGATTGTGCAGAGATGGACAGATGAACACTAAAATTAAAAGATAAAGAAGAGTCGGAATATTATGAAATTTGGAACAATTGGTACAAATGGCTGCAAAACAGGAACAAAATTAATTAAGCCAAAAAACAATACATATAAATATATATAGAACTGTGTATAAAGTGTGTAAATATAGAAGCAAAATATTATATACATGTACAGGTATGATGACATAACAATGTTGATGTAATGACTGTAAGGTGTTGTCGAAGGGAAAAAATAATTTAAAAATCTGTCGTAAAGAATAATATATAAATAATTATTCCTAGAAAACAGATCCAAAATAGAGAATAGCTAGTAGCCAGATGCTTCAATAGGGGTGATTTTTTTTGTGTGACTTGCTGTATTATGTGCAAACCTAAAGCTTAAATTTATTATGGTAATCCAGAAAATGGGTTAACTCAATGACCAGACTGAATATATTATGCAAATTCAGCTATTGAGTTTGTTATGTTATTAACTACGACTGGGCTAAAGCTACATTTACATTTGCAAATGTATATTTTAGGGGCCGATGCACTTTAGAGAGCAGCTGTCAGCACACAGAGTACAGCAATAATGTATTACAAAATGTTGAAATATGCATTGTAGCATAGAAACTGCAGAACAGAAATTACACATTCCTTCGGAAGGGGCAAGAAAGAAGAAGAAAATGCAGACATGTAATGAGGCTATGGTGGTAAGACTCTGTATGGGTTCAATAAAAAGCTGAAACGCCTATATAGACAGAGCAACATTCAGAAACTCAGCAATCTGAAGCGCAGGAAAATATTTTCCATGGAACATTTATCCATCAAATTCTTTCCTTCTTTCTCGCTAGAAGTAGAATAATAAACTGAATATAGGCTGAGGTGCAGATCTGGAAACAAAATGAGCCAAAGAAAGGAATGGTGCATGACCTTCAAGGTTAAAAAAGATCACAGGAGGCTTTTGGACATAATGCACAATTTTGTTACAGAAAGAAACTGTTCAAACTAATGAAGGGAATTACATAGACCAGCTTCGTTTGCCTGTTTTTTAAAAATATGAGCTAGTACAGTATGCGTATGAGTGGAAAACTGAGTGCCCTCGAATTTTGTCTTTGCACATTTTTCCGTGGTCAAGAATCAACATTTGCACATTCCCACGTACAACGAAATCACCAAGAAACAGGACAATTTGAGTTCCATCCTTCTTTCGGGTCTGAAAAGCCAAAGCATCAGAATCAGAGAGGGTGTGAGATTCACTGCCTGAATTAATATTCTTCTTAGTAATACAATATTGAAAAAAACTAGACTTAAAGTTCTTGTTTTTTCAAATCTGTATATCACCTGACTCCAAAAAACCATATAATATTAGAAAAGATCAAGAAAGACAAGACAGGAGCAACAACCAACTTGTACCACAAAAAGGGCATTCACTTACCCTTATAGTATCAAGGAGTTTGGAGAATAACCAGGTCTTGAAGGACTTTTGAAACATCAGCAATAGCAATAGCAGTTAGACTTATATACCGCTTCATAGGGCTTTCAGCCCTCTCTAAGCGGTTTACAGAGTCAGCATATCGCCCCCCACAGTCTGGGTCCTCATTTCACCCACCTCGGAAGGATGGAAGGCTGAGTCAACCTTGAGCCAGTGAGATTAGAACCGCTGAACTGCAGATAACAGTCAGCTGAAGTGGCCTGCAGTACTGCACCCTAACCACTGCGCCACCATCGGCTCTTGGGTTAGGGCCAACTAGATCTCAGGGGTACCTCATTCCATAAGGCAGGCACTGCTATGGTGAAGATTTCTAGGTTCCCAATAACTGGTGTTTTTTAACTGAAGGAACCCAAAATGTATCAATTCAGCCAGATTGAATAGGCCAGGCAGATATCATGGGAGATAGGCCATCCCTTAAGTGACCAGGCTCTATGCCCCATAGGACTTTATAGATAACAATCAGTGCACAAAGCAAGGATGTTACTTGGTCATATTAAGGCATCACCATCACTGCCTCTATCACTGCAATCTGGACCAGCTGAAGCTCCAAGTTCTCCAAGGCATCCGAAGGTAAAACAAGAAGCAATGAGTGGAAACTATTCAAGGAGAGAAGCAACTTAGAACTAAGGAGAAATTTCCTGAAGTTAGAACAATTAATCAGTGGAACAACTTGCCTCCAGAAGTTGTGAATGCCCCAACATTGGAAGTTTTTAAGAAGATGTTGGATAACCATTCATCTGAAGTGGTGTAGGGTTTCCTGCCTAGGCAGGTGGTTGGACTAGAAGACCTCCAAGGTCTCTTCCAATTCTATTATTCTGTTCTAAAGCTTCAGGATAGTCTTCAAGGGCAGCCCCATGATGAGCCTGTTGCAATAGTCAGGTTGAAAGGTGCCCCAATGTAGCACAAATCAATTCTTAAAAGCTCAGAAAACAGTAAAAAAAAAAACTCCTTCAAACATTACAGAAAAGGAGATAAAGAAATTGGATCATCTAAAATACTTGCATGATTTTTTGTGAGGAAAATTCCACTAAATGTTTGAGGCAAATAGTGTTGAATTTGTGGACCACTTGTTTGCAAAGCACAATATCCATATACCTTCCTCTGAATATACAGATATACACTGCACTCACGCACACAAGCGTCCATCTTACGTATTTTGAACATTGCTCTCCTTTTGATTGTACATTGGGCTGTCTCTGGATTTTTATTATTAGTATTTTGCACTGTAGAGGGTTTGTTTTGCATCCTACAAACTACGAAACATCTGTAAGCAAAGCTAAAACATCTGAAATTGAATGGATGGGCTTTCACTTCCTAAAACAGTTAAGTGAATCATGCAGTTTTAACAAATGTGGCTTCCCCCCCATTGTATTTGTTGGTTGGAAGTTGGCTGGGAAGGTTGCAAATGGTGATCACATCACACTGGACACTGTAATTGTTGTAAAATAGATGGTGGTTACCAAGCAACTAAATTCTGAAATTGTGGCCATTGGGATGCAGCAATCGTTGTGAGTGTGTTCATAAGTGAATGAGTGTGTGTCTCATTTTTCAGCCCTGTTGTAATAATCAGTAAACCAATGGTTGTGAATGATGGACTACCTGTCATATCTACCAGGTTTTTCTGAAGATCTAACCCATTCCACATCTAGAAACAGATGAAACACCTTTAGTGGTGTGAAGATCCCAACAATTACATATTGCATCTTCATCTACAAATTATTTTAAAATCATTTAATTGAAATTCTCTTCCACAAAATAATATAAAGAGTATACATCCAAAATTAGCTACCCTTAGAGCAGAAATCAATCATATATATCTATCTATCAGTGGTGGGTTTAAAAAATTGTTTGAACATACTCTGTGGGTGTGGCCTCCTTTGTGGGAGTGGCTTGCCAACCATATGACTGGATGGGAGTGGCTTTCCGCCCATGTGAAGATGCCGACGACACTTGTCAGAACTACCTTAAATTACCTCACACACAGCACTGGCATGCATAAGAATATGATGTAAACTTGTTTTTTAAAAGGTATCTTTGGTTTGCGTTAAAACAACTTCAACACACGCAATGTTCTGATTGCACCACAAACGCAGTAGTCATCCTTACCTTTCACAGAGGCACTGGGTTTTATAAATATGAGCATGATAGTGTAGAATAATCATATCCAAGGACCAGTGGTGGGTTTCAAATTTTTTTTGAAACCTCTTCTGTAGGTGTGGCCTGCTTTCCGGGTCCACTGGTGGAACCTCTTCTAACCGGTTCGGTAGATTTGACCAACTGGTTCTACCGAATAGGTGCAAACTGGTAGGAACCCACCTCTGATATATATATATATATATATATATATATATATATATATATGTATGTATGTATGTATGTATGTATGTATGTATGTATGTATATTTGAATAATTCATTTTCCTTTAATTTCAAGAGACCCATGCAGTCCGGATTCAATCAAATATGAAATCGTGTAAACCAAAGAGGCACATATTAACTGGACAAAGAAATCAGACATCTACTTTGATTGCCATGTGGCTGTATAGCACACTCCCCAGTTAACCAAACAGTACCAAGTAATAGCTGAAGAAACATCAAATGGATACGAAATTGTTTTTTAAAGAAATCCAGCATGTCAGGATTATTTTCTGACATGTTTAAATTATCCATGTCGGAGTAATAGAAGCTAAATAAGCTAAGGCGTAGTGTCAACTAATGTGATGATTTTGAGTTTTTTGCCAAGTTTAATTTAGAGTACCATTTTATAGATGCCTATACAGTGGAAATGAAAATTCTTTAGTTCATTAAGTCAAAGTCATTACCTTAAAGAAAGTAGACGTGAAGATCACAACTATAATTCATTTCATTGGATTTGTTCCCTTCTTACGAGTCTGCTGATTAAATTTAACACAACTTGAATTTAGTTATGGGACATAAGTAATTTTTAATATGGTGGATTTTTGCAAAAAGTGCAGACTTGCAAAACGTTGTTTTATGTTTATTTATCAACGGAGCTTCTCAGTGGCGGTCTTGACATTCCGCAAAATTCTCCTAATTTTTTTTCTTTGTTTTTTATCCCACTTCTTTTTAAGTATTATGAAAGCATTGCTTTTATGATTGTATTTTATTAACATTACTGTAGCTGCCCAGAGTCGCTCATGATAGCGCGACAGGCAGCATATAAATTTAATAAATAAATAAATAAAAATGTAAAGCCTTTGAATGGGATGATTGTAGGGATAGCGGTAGAGAAATAAAGTATATATAATTAAATAAACTACACGCCTTACCTCCATTTGCAGAGCTTTTCATAGAAATGTTGACTTCAAGATCCAGAAGGATTTATGGTTTTCATTTATTTTTACTGCAAGTTTGGAACTTGAGAATGAAATTGTTATTTTCTCTGCTGATGGTTTTATGTACAGTTTTGACAAGTAACCATCAATTAATAAAACAAAAGTGACCCATAAATCATAGTCATATTTTATGTTGTTTTCTGCAAATAATACGGCATATACATACTTGTCTAATGTTATTTTCCGAAGGCTTTAGGCAATTTTTTTTTGAAATGAGCTTTGCCACATCTAATATTCCTAAGGTTTAATTTTGAATGCAGGAAAGTCATGGTAGATTAGATAAAGAGAATGATGGTATCAAAGTCTTCAGTGCCAGTGAAGAAAAATGGGGATTGGGAGAGAGATTGTAAACCTTTATGTAAACAGTCTGTTTGATGAAACAGAATTATGAAGTATAGACCTGGCACAGATCTGTCTTGATATGGTTAGAAGATAGGGAATATGAATCTGTGTAAGTGGCCTCACCGCCTCCTTCCACATTAAATCATTCAACAATGGAATTGTACCCCCAATCTTAATAGCAACCATGATTGTCAGAAAATTGGAATGTGCACTTATGTTTAGCATTAAGATTGGCTGCAGTTTTGATTCTGCAATGAATTAAGGGGTAGCAGCCTCCAAAGTTGCCAACAGAAGGTCCTTCTTTAATGTGGCACAGTGCAATTTAAACATTAATGAAATCAAATTAGTTTGATCACTTTTGGGGTGCGTGCAGGAGACATATTAAGAGCTAAGGGAACAACAGCCACAAGGACTGTAGTGATTCATATTTACTACCCATTCATTTCCAATAATATCTTATGGGATAGTAGCAGAGGTGGGTTCCTACCAGTTCGCACCAGTTCGATAGAACCGGCTCGTCAAATCTACCAAACCGGTTAGAAGAGGTTCCACCAGTGGACTCGGAAAGCAGGCCACACCTACAGAAGAGGTTCCAAATTTTTTTTGAAACCCACCACTCACACACACACACACGCACACAAACAGACTCACACAGAGAGAGAAAGAGAAAGAAAGAAAGAAAGAAAGAAAGAAAGAAAGAAAAAGTGAGAGAGAGATGAAAGAAAAAAAGGAAAAAGGGACAGAGAGACAAAAGGAAGGAAAGGGAGAGAAAGAGAGAGAGAGAGAGAAAGAAAGAAAACACATGGCTGTTAAGCCACTCCCACCAGGTCACATGGCCATCAAGCCACTCCCACAAAGGAAGCCACACCCACAGAGTAGGTTCAAAATTTTTTTGAAACCTACCACTGGATAGTAGATGAACATCTACCCCCTGAACCAACTGTAAATCATTATCTTCCCATCAGGTACATATATCACATGGGTTCTGAATGTAAGTGCACCACTTTTGTGAGTTAACCATGAGGCTTATACAGCAGCCCTAAGCTAGGCTGGTACATTAGGACTCATTTCCTCATTTCCTTTGTGTACAATGTGCAGAATTGGAGTGCACATTTCCTACTAACTGATGAAACGTATATCACTCATGCTTGATATATCCACACAGTAGTACTTTTCTTGTCGTAACTTTTAATTGGGTGAAACACTGCGTCATAGAATCACAAATTTCAAACTAAGGTGTCCCAAATGGGGCTAACTTACAGAATGTGTTCAAAATCCAGGACCCATGATTCCTAAAGGAATGAAATTTGGGCACATTGTGCTACTGGATGCTCCTGCCTTGCTGAAGTGCTGCTATGGTCATGTGATCTTCATTTTCAACATTCCATGAGAGTTTCCCAACCAGACCGGCAATCCAGAGATGGGTTCCTACCAGTTCGCACCAGTTCGGTAGAACCGGTTAGTCAAATCTACCGAACCGGTTAGAAGAGGTTCCACCAGAAAGCAGGCCACACCTACAGAAGAGGTTCCAAAAATATTTGAAACCCATCACTGACACACACACACACAGAGAGAGAGAGAGAGAAAGAGAAAGAGAAAGAGAAAGAGAAAGAGAAAGAAAGGAAGAAAGTAATAAAGAAAAAAAGAAAGAAAAAATGAGAGAGAGATGAAAGAAAAAAGGAAAAGGGGACAGAGAGACAAAAGGAAGGAGAGAGAGAGAGAGAGAGAGAGAGAGACAAAAGAGAGAGAGAGAGAGAGAGAGAAAGAAAGAAAGAAAGAAAGAAAGAAAGAAAGAAAGAAAGAAAGAAAGAAAGAAAGAAAGAAAGAAAGAAAACACATGGCCGGCAAGCCACTCCCACCAGGTCACATGGCCAGCAAGCCACTCCCACAAAGGAGGCCACACCCACAGAGTAGGTTCCAAAAATATTTGAAACCCACCACTCACACACACAGACACAGAAAGAGAAAGAGAAAGAAAGGAAGGAAGGAAGAAAAAGAGAGAGAGATGAAAGAAAAAAAAGGAAAAAGGGACAGAGAGACAAAAGGAAGGAAAGAGAGAGAGAGAGAGAGAAAACACATGGCCAGCAAGCCACTCCCAGCAGGTCACATGGCCGGCAAGCCACTCCCACAGAGTAGGTTTGAAAAATTTTTGAAACCCACCACTGCCGCAATCCCTCACTCAGAAGCGCGCACTTATTTGCCTGCTCCGAAAGGAAGGGAATATCTCTGATGTTCCCTCCTAGCTTCCTACCAAGAAACTCAATGGGGAAGCCAGCAGGAAGTTGAAAATTGTTCCTATTCCTATTGCTCTTTTTGCTCGATCATAGTCATTCTGTTTATGTTTAGGTAAGGAAATATCTCTGAAACGATGACCCAACAAGGCATGGATTGTTTACTTAACATTTAAAGCTTTGACCAGACATAATAGTAAACTCCACAGGAATCCTGTAGCTAAAAGAAAAGCTGAAAGAAAAATTAACAACATCACTATGAGCAAAATTTGATGGATCTAAATCCCTTCTGTCCTTTGCCATCCAGGGATGAAGCCCCATCTTCACCACCTGATGGATGATCAGGTTTTAGGAAGGAAGATAGAAAAATCGGTGGTGAACTGTAGGCAATATATATTTGGCAGTAACAAACCAAAAGATTAATCTGGTTCTTTGGTTACTTCTGGAAGTCAGCAAAGTAGCAATATAAATTTCTAAAGAGTTCTGACCACAATAGTGGACAGAAACAAGTATCTGCTGGCTGGGCAAATGGTAATCCCATAAATATATTTTCTCCCAGAATTGTTCAATGAAATTGCATGCATGCTACCTGTTCCAGTTCCAATGACATGACCAGATTATAAAGAGATGTTATATTCTCAAGACTAGCTGCACCAGGCTGGACATTTGAAGTTTGAGCAACACAATCTGTTTGTGAATGCACATACATTTCAGAATCATAGTCCTTAAGGAAACAAATGCATACTCTGGATTGAATCCAAATTTGCTTGTGCTTGCGATGGTAGACTTATTGAAAGTATTCAGAGTTTGAACTCTTATTTCTTGCATTCTTCTTCCTCTGGATCAGATCTGAATCTTAACGTTGAGCTTACTACAAGTGTTACTTCAACATAGTGACTGTTACTTAGCAAGAAAATGTAAATAAAGTCATATTTGTATTTATGTTAAGTTCTATAGATTACAATGGAAAAGAAAATGAATGTTCTGAACATGTTAAATTGCTCTGTTGCTGAACTGAAATCAATAGCACATAAAAAGCTCTTTTAAAATGAAATGATGCAACAAAATACATTTTTGTTCTATTGAGAAGGTCTTTATATCACATAAGTAATCTCACTCATAATGGTGGAAAAGAGATTGCAGGATATTCTTTTCTTGGTAGGGAGATGCAAAGGGAAAGAAGTGTCTAGGGTATTTTAAATTTATTTCCTCTTTGATGGAACATTTAACATGCTTTGAAAACAATTTGGAAGAACTACACTGGACCTTGTCCAACCTGAGAATGGCACTTCTTCGCTGTTCATTAAAGGATCCTGATTTTCCACGGAGAAAAATTAAGGCCAGACATCCTTTTTTTTCACACTTGTGCATAAGCGTGAAAAGACTGGACTCCTTTAATGAATAACGGAAGTTCTGTCTTTCAGTTCGCAGGTCAAAAAACATTTTTTCCTTAATCGTTTTTGAACTTTAATATTAAATTTCTATAATCTGTAACGTTGAAGTCATATGGTGCCCTAGATCTTCAGATCACATTTGATGTGAATATGGGGATGGAGAATTTTCGCTGCCATTTATGACATTTAGCTGGCTTTCTCTCTTTCCAAGAGCATTTGTCAATTATCTTATTGTAGGTTTTGCCTTGAAGCCAGATGGTTAACTCAAACCGAAGCAAAATGAGGGATCTCTTTAAGTGCAACCCAAAACAGTCTGTTTAACTTCCCATTTTCATCCTAGCATGACAGAGCCTGAAAATAATAAACACAGAGATTTATAGCAGTCAGACAACAAAATGAATGATGTAAAACTGCTGTGCTTTTCTTTACCCACTTCACATTCTTAGAGGATGGGAGCAGTGGTGGGTTTCAAAAATTGTTCGAACCTACTCTGTGGGTGTGGCCTCCTTTGTAGGAGTGGCTTGTACCCATGTGACCGGATGGGAGTGGCTTGATGCCCATGTGACCGGATATGAAGATGCCGACGACACTTGTCAGAACCACCTTAAATTCCCTCACACACAGCACTGGCATGCATAAGAATAGGATGTCAACTTGTTTTTTAAAAGGCATCTTTGGTTTGCGATAAAACAACTTCAACACACGCCATGTTCTGATTGCACCACAAACGCAGTAGTCATCCTTACCTTTCACAGAGGCACTGAGTTTTATAAATAGGAGCATGATAGTGTAGAATAATCATATCCAAGGACCAGTGGTGGGTTTCAAAATTTTTTGGAACCTCTTCTGTAGGTGTGGCCTGCTTTCCGGGTCCACTGGTGGAACCTCTTCTAACCGGTTCAGTAGATTTGACAAACCGGTTCTACCGAATAGGTGCGAACTGGTGGGAACCCACCTCTAGATGGGAAGTAGTTTAGGTGTTAGCCTAGGAATGAACAGCCACAGACTCTAGTGTACCCTTAGCCAGAAAAGCTCACTGGGTGACTTTGGCCAAGCCCTCTCACTCAAATCTTTCTAATAGGGCCACCATTGTGGGGAAATATCAGAAAAGAAAGTTTTATGTGTGCCCTTCTGAACTTCTGGAGGAAAGATAACAGAGAAGTCTAACAAATTAAAAAATCCTACACTTCTCTCCGGTTGTGTTTAAATTTAAGAATGCAGGAAATTCATTTAATAGCTAAAAAGATGCCACCAAATTACTTGCTTGGTGCTCTTTCCTAGGCTTATGCATGAGTATTTTGCATCTAGTCATACTGCATTAAAGATTCTGTAGTAACACGACGGCAACAAAATGCTTCCTAGAGAAATGCTTGGTAGATCCATTTCCAAGAGTGAACTCGGCTTATTGTTCTTCACTCACTGCTTGTGGCGATATGATTCCATGATGCTGAAATCACGAATCTTCAAACCAGATTTCATGTCAAGCAGAATTCAATTGCATTCTTGCAGGGGGCATCAGCCTAGGTTCACCGACAAAAGGGCGAATGACAAAACCGCGCCCGACTAAACCGCAGTGACAAAACCGTGTGTTCTAAAGCACTCCGACGAATGAGCGCTGAATCGCGCCGACAACAGCGCGGCGACAGAAGCGCGCTGTAAAAACTAAACCTAAGCCTAAACCTAACCCTAAACGTAACGCTAACCCTAACCCTAAACATAATGCTAAACCTAACCCTCCGGGAATAGGGCGGCATATAAATGCAATAAACCTTTAACCTTAAGTTAAATCAGCTTTCCGTCAACGCGCTGTTGTAAAGCGCCCTTCTGTCTCTGTGCTGTTGTCACCATGCTGTTGTCGGCGTGTTGATGATGTCGCGGTTTTAGCGACGCGGTTTAGTCGGGCGCGGATTTGTCGTTCGCCCTTTTGTTGGATCACGATCAGCCAAATGGGTTTGCCAATGAACTTGGTTGTCAAGGCTGTGAGGAAACCTCAATTTTTTCCCCCTACAGTTGCTTGAACTATAAACGTTAGGCACAAAATTATGTGTGACACGAGGAGCAAGAAAAGCATGGTATGGAAGCCACCCTAAGCTGTATTGTAGCTGCACACCCACAGTATTTTTCTGAATTGGATATAAAGTATATCATGGCTCAAGGATGTTGGCCATATTACAAGTCCATATCCAAAACTGTGACGAGCAATGAGGCAGAAAGTGTCAGCCAGTGGCAGGGTCCAGCTAAGATTTAATCCAGGGCAATTCTCAGCAAAATGAGCAAAAAAGCTTCCAAATACCACAGAAGTGGTTTACTACACTGGGATACCATTGAAATAATATAGTTGACCATCCAAAGATAATAAATACAAAGAGCGTTGTAAGATCTTTCAGTCCTAAAAAAGCTAAAATTATCTAAACACTTAGAGTGAAGTGACATGGATTTAGAGAGGAAGTTCCAAGATTAGGCCCAAAAGATAATAATGGTTTTGCTTTGTGGATATATTTCAGCAGGCCACTGCTTTCCAAGAATTTTCCTCTTGTGTAGTTGATCAGATCCTATATGTGTATTTTTTTTGTTTAAATAATTACAAAATAATTGTTTAGAAACCAACGACTGGCATGGTACACCATTCTAAAATAGCTATCCAAGTAAGTTCCTAGTAAGAAAACAGGGCCAATAAATTGTTGTATGTACATTTGTGTGTGTGTGTGTGTGTGTGTGTGGTGCCAACTTCTTCATATACTTGGTATTGTCAGACCTGGAAGCCATATTTTACCATATAGATTTCAGGCCTGCCACACTTTCTACTGTGGGAAAATGGGAGGAGGGAGATTATGCAGAGTATGGGTGATGTGTAGCCATAACAACATTCTTTCTCAGAAAGTGAAGGTCATTTTGTCCTTGCACCTGGATGGATGTGGATGGGAGGAATCTTTTTTCGTAGCAACGAAGGATTGGACCATGGGATGGACTTGTAAGTGTTGGGGGCAGGATCTTGAACTTTCAACCGGGTGCAAAAACCTGGAAGCTTTCAGATTCGGGTTTTCCCAGATGTGCCAACATGACATCTCTAATAAATTGGAACTTTGAGGAAACTCAATGCCTCAGTTTTTTTTCCATTGGGGGTGTTACTTGGAACCCTGACAGATATGCGACTTAACAAGTGTTCTTCCATGTTTGAGAGAATGATCAGTCTTATATTTTATAGCTTTTGTGTTCTTTTATATTCTGTTTAAAGAATGAAGGAACAGCTCTGATGGTATGTAATCTGTAATTGTTTTTAAAAATTCTCTCAAATGCAGAGTAATTTAGACTACTGTGTCAGGACTTGTTAACATATGCCCGTTATTAAAATTAAAGTAAGGAAGGAGGGAAGGAAGGAGAGAAGGAGAGAAGAAAGGAGGGAAGGAAGGAGGGAATGTAGGAGAGAAGGAAGGGGGGAAGGAAGAAGGAAAGGAAGGAGAGAAGGAGAAAAGAAAGGAGGGAAGGAAGGAAGGAGGGAAGGAAGGAGGGAAGGAGAGAAGGAGGGAAGGGGAAGGAGGGAGGGAAGGAAGGGGAGTAGGAGAGAAGAAACGAGGGAAGGAAAGAGGGAGAGAGGGAAGAAGAAGTAGGACCGTTGTAAGATAAGATGGATCTATGGGATGTTAAAAAAGCAATCTTCAAGTATATTGTCAACAGTAGGAAAAATTGTTATAAATACATATTATTAATAACAGTTATGAGATCATATAATTGTGAATGTATATATGAAATTGACAAAATAAAATAAATAAATAAAAGATTGTGCATTTCGAAATAAACAAGAAAACAGTTGAGCTTCAAAGTGTCTTTTAACATGTACTTTCATAAAATTGCTCTGAATAAATCCAAAAATAAATAAATAAATTAAAGCAAATGTTAAACTTAATCATTCATAAAAATCTTAAGAAACAGTAATGTTTTTGTAATGTAATTCCTATTATGATATGGAATCATCACTGAGGTGGTAGAACCACTGACTGGAGGGAAGAAGACCCCAATAAGGGGAGCAAAGGGACATTGCAGCTTAGGAGTTTGTGAAGGAGAAGAAATGTTTTGAAATCAAGGCATTAGGTCTATATCTGCTTTTTCCTTAAAGGAAAGCAGAACAGCTGGCGAGATTCCTGTACATTTGGTGTTCATCAATAAAGAAAACTTTTTGAGCATGTCTCAGAGCCGTTCTGATTGCGTGCGCCAGAAAAGTTCATGTACCAGGTTATCCCAAAGATGCTTTTCCAAAAGGCAATTGGACTTCCTTGATTTTTTTTTTCATTAAAAAACATTTTGCTGCAAATCCAAGAAGCTTTGTCAGTTTTGAAGACTGAAGACAAATAAGACAAATACTATTTACAGGTAGACCACAATGTACAACCATTAGTTTAGTTTAGTTTAGTTTAGTTTAGTTTAGACTTAGTTTGAAGTCAAAGAGCCCTAAAATGACTTATGACCATTTTTCACACTTGCAGAATTCCTTGATCACGTAATCAAAATTTGGATGCTTGGCAATTGGCTCATATTTAGGATGGTTGAAATGTCCCAGGCTCATGTGATCATCTTTTACAACCTTCTGACAAGCAAAATCAATAGGGAGGCCAGATTTACCTATTACCAACAATTGTGGTACTAACTTAATAACTGCAGTGACTCACTGCAAGAAAGGGCAAAAAATGGGTCAAAACCAGGGGTGGGTTCCTGCCAGTTCTAAGCTCTTCTATAGAAGAGGTTCCACAAATCTACAGTGCCATTTAGAACCGGTTCCAGCTCCCTCCCCCCGCTCATCCACACAGCATCAAGTTGAAGAGCGAGAGGAGGAATTCTGGGAGTTGAAGTCCACAAGTCTTAAAGCTGTCAAGTTTGAACACCCCTGGGTTTTTTTTCTAAAGGGTTAGGGGTGCAAGGGTCTTGTAACTTGACAGCTTTAAGACATGAGTGCTTCAAATACCAGAGTTTCTGAGCCAACATTTTGGTTGCTAAGCACCAAGCCACTCCCACTTGGTCACATGGCCAGCAGGCCACTCCCACAAACCAGGCCACACCTACAGAAGAGGTTCTAAAAATTTTTGAAACCCACCGCTGGTCAAAACCCACTTAACAACTTGCTTAGTAACAGACATTTTGGGTTCAATTGTGGTCATAAATCGAGGACTAACTACAGAAACTACCTGATTAGTTGAGGTGAATTCTTTTAAAATCCTACTATTTGTTGTGCCCATTTTCTAAGTCATATTTCTTTCCACTAGGTGCTCACAAGTCAACCCCCAACTTAGAACTTGCCATGTGCAACAATCTTCCCCATTAATAAACAAAATATTGTAAAAAGAATTCTTCAGAATCATAAACTTTTGATCCATTGTGGTATTCCATTTGATTACATTGATTCTTAGCACGTTGCTCTGGCTATTCTGGTCAGTTAGGGTCTTCACAATTATAGCAGGGCAAAGCACTGTCATATTAATGAACTTTGTTTCCGGGGGAGGGGAAGATGTTATTCTGAGACATATGAAATTTCTCAAACAATAAAACTGAGCAAGAAGTATTCCAAAGTCATAGTGGGTGAAAAAAATGTCAAATTAGATGTTCAGAAATATTCCAGTTCAGAAACTCCCAAGATTATTCAAACGTTTCATCCACATTTCTTGTATTTTGGATTGATTTAGAAATTGCTTGGCCTCTCTCAAGATCTATCTTTAAAAGTATTTTGTCTATTTGTACGTTCGTCCACTTTTAAGAATGCAGCTGTTAAATACTGTGGTTGTCTGTCATCATTTTACGGTGACTCCCAGACTGACAGTCATCACCATCTTTCCCTTTAAGCTGGTATATTTGCCAATTATATCATCTCTCTCTCTCTCCCTCTCTCTCTCTCTCTCCCTCTCTCTCTAGATAGATAGATAGATAGATAGATAGATAGATAGATAGATAGATAGATAGATAGATAGATGAGACCTGTGGCTTAATGGCTAAGACGTTTGCCTAAGATGCAATACAGCACAGGTTCGAATCCCAGTAAGGGTATGGCTAGCTGATGAGAGCTAAATAGCTTGAAATAGATCTAAACTAGTCTCCCTTTATTTATTTATCAGCACAAATAAAACACACACACACACACACACACACACACACACACACACACACACACACACACACACACATATATATATATATATATATATATATATATATCCCTATCCCTATCCCTATCCCTATCCCTATCCCTATCCCTATCCCTATCCCTATCCCTATCCCTATCCCTATCCCTATCCCTATCTATCTATCTAATCTAATCTAATCTATCTATCTATCTATCTATCTATCTATCTATCTATCTATCTATCTATCTATCTATCTATCTATCATCTATCTCTATTTATCTATCTATATCTATATCTAGCTCTAGCTCTCTATCTCTATCTCTCTATCTATATCTATCTATCTATCTATCTATCTATCTATCTATCTATCTATCTATCTATCTATCTATCTATCTATCTATCTATCCTATACAGAAACATGAGCCACTTTTTATGCACAACTCTGTCTTTTTAACCAATACATTTTGGTTTTTTTTTTAATGCAAACACCATGACACCTATCCATCAACTTACTAGGGAGTTCCTCTAGGTCAGGGGTAGGGAACACAATGGCACAAAGACAAGGGGTGCAGGTGCAGTAAACAAGGAGAAGAAGATACAATAAACTTTTAAAATATTCTTTGGTTAACCTTATAGCTTTGGTTTTGCAGTAATGAGAATTCCATTTCCAACAGCACTTGCCTTTTGGCTCCAGTGCTACAGTCCCCCCCACCCCCACCCCACCCAAAGCGTATTACATAATAAAATTGAATTTCCAGACAAAAGCCAGGATTTCACAGCTAAATGTATATCAAGGGAAAACCTTTTCTTTACACTGGCTGCTTATTATACATTCTTGACTTCCCCCTCCCTTCCATTCTTGCTAAAATATTTCCTACGAAGCCATTTGGAGAAGAAATGCAGAGGATTCGTTTCCATTTTGTTCCAGCTCTTCAGTAGCAATAGCAATAGCAGTTAGACTTATATACCGCTTCATAGGGCTTTCAGCCCTCTCTAAGCGGTTTACAGAGTCAGCATATTGCCCCCCAACAACAATCCGGGTCCTCATTTCACCCAACTCGGAAGGATGGAAGGCTGAGTCAACCTTGAGCCGGTGAGATTTGAACCGCTGAGCTGCAGATAACAGTCAGCTGAAATGGCCTGCAGTGCTGCACCCTAGTTCAGCAGTTTTTCTCAGTCTCCCATTGATCACTGGTTCCCCCCCGCAACCCCCAATTTTCTATTACTTTATTTAAACTTAACACCAATGGACTATTTATATCAAAATTAAAAAAAGATTTAAAATTATATTCAACGTACACTTAAGCAGCAAGAGCCTAGACCCGTTTGTTACAATGGCACACCTCAAAAGGGACAGAGAATACATTCTGCCATCTCTCAGACTTGTCTGAACAACTATTTTTGTTCCTGAAATAACAACTTATTCACTGCATACATATGGAAATTGTGTAGGGTAAACATGAAAGGTCTCTAAAGAAATATGTCATGAAATAACCTTCAGTGGCAAGAGACTGATTAATTAATATTGCTAATAAGTAAACAAGAAACGCTGCTTGAAAATGTGTTAATAAAATAAAATACAAGGGTGTGTATGAAATTATGTGGAAACTCTACAAGTTTTGGACCCAATACTAGACGGTATATAAAAGATGCTAAGAAACATCTGGATAAATAAGTCTGACTTTACATTATGTATGACCATCAAGCAGCTATTTTACTTCAAGTTATACAAAAGAGCAGCTTAGATGGAGAATATGCTGTATTTAGGAATCTGAATTATGAGATTCCAATAAGACTCTCATATTAAGTGAAGTTTATACCGTGTGTACATGTGTACGCTTGTAGCTCAGATTGATGAAAATTGGCACACATAGTAATACCTTTTGTTCAGTGGTGGGTTTCAAAAATTGTTCGAACCTACTCTGTGGGTGTGGCCTCCTTTGTGGGAGTGGCTTGCCGCCCATGTGACCGGAGGGGAGTGGCTTGCCACCCATGTGATCGGATATGAAGATGCCGACGACACTTGTCAGAACCACCTTAAATTACCTCACACACAGCACTGGCATGCAGAAGAATAGGATGTAAACTTGTTTTTTAAAAGGCATCTTTGGTTTGCGTTAAAACAACTTCAACACACGCAATGTTCTGATTGCACCACAAACGCAGTAGTCATCCTTCCCTTTCACAGAGGCACTGAGTTTTATAAATAGGAGCATGATAGTGTAGAATAATCATATCCAAGGACCAGTGGTGGGTTTCAAAAAATTTTTGGAACCTCTTCTGTAGGTGTGGCCTGCTTTCCGGGTCCACTGGTGGAACCTCTTCTAACCGGTTTGGTAGATTTGACGAACCGGTTCTACCGAATAGGTGCGAACTGGTAGGAACCCACCTCTGCTTTAGTTACTTTATAAGCTTCATGAAGTTTACATTTGGCCAGAATATAGATTTTATTAATTTATTGATCCAATCATTATTTGGTAAGCAGTTTTACAAACAAAACAAAACCCACCACCAAAGGATTTTACTTCGTCTTTGGCAGGTGGCAATCTCTAGCTGAGTTGGAAAAATTACTGGGATGGGAGACCACCTGTAAAGTCCCAGAAGTACAAATAAACTGCAGGTTGAAAAAAAAATATTCCAGAAAATGACACCGATCATTAATTTTCCACATTGTGACCAAGAAAATTGCTTGGATATGGTTGGAAAACTTAGATGAGCCGAATGCCATATAATGTAGATCAGAAGGCACTTCTGTTTTGACTGAGTAAGTGCATCAAACCTTTAAAATAGTTTTAGACTCTCATTTTAGGAGGACACATACAATCGGAAATAAAAATGACTGTATTTGGGTGATCAGAATAAGCTTCTTTAAGTCGGAAATATGCTAACCGACTAAACAGCCCATATGATGGATTTCAATAAATAACAAGATCACATCTAGTGCTTATACAGTTATCATCCATGTTAAACAAGCATATGCACCTATTGTAGCTGTGATGAGGAATCCCATGACAAATTGAAAGAGGTGTGCTACGCCCATCAAGAAAAGGATATAAAAATACTAATATTTGATTGGGATGCAGAAGAATGAAATGATAAGAAAATGAAAAATAGGGAGATGGAAAAATGCAATTCAGCCAGACAGAATTATGGAATTACTGGTGAATTATTGGAGTCAATTATGTGGATTATTATTATTTTAAATGTAAAAGAGAAGAGACATCTTCAACAGATTTAGCATTCTCATGTAAAAAGGCTTCTTTTACAAGAGAAGAGATAAGATACACAGTAAAAACTGAAGTGGAAAAGAACAGTTCCAAATTTTCAAAGAGAAAACGGATATAAGCAGCTTTCAGAATCGACAATAATGATAGCTAAGGGAAAGAAAGGAAAGCTTAGGAAAGCTGTTTGATGACTACCTTCAGATTTTCCCTGTGAACAAAGAAAAGCTGTCTTAAACAACTGTAAAAGGTTTCTGTACAGAAATATACTGGTAGTCCTCAACTTAAAATCAGTCATTTAGCAACTGTTCAAAGTTATAACAGGCCCCCAAAATATATTTATGGTCCAGAGTTGAAGTCCAGAGCATTTTGGATATATGGCAACCAACCCACATTTACGCCTTTTGAAGAATCCCACAGCCACATGGCCATGATTTATGATGTTTCTCGCAGCAAATTAGTGTTTACTTTGGTTTCTGGCAAAAAAAACCCATCCATGATAGACAATGGGCTTCCTTAATGATCACACCACATTTGCTTTAACAATCTCTTACAGGAAATGTTGCAAAATTGGGTTGGTCACATGGGTGCCTCACAGTGGTGGGATTCAAATAATTTAACAACCGGTTCTCTGCCCTAATGACCAGCAGGGTAGGTGGGGCTCAGTGGTCATGTGACTGGGTGGGCGTGGCCAACTCAACGTCACTCAGGTCGATGGGCGCTTCGCCTTAGCTGTGACAATGTAATAAGGGTTAACCGGAGAGGCAGTTTCTGTAAGCAGGTCAATAAAGATTAGGCTAGAAACAACACCAGAATGTTTCCTTCCTGCCTTCCTTACAGGATTAGCCCTATAAAGTGGGGGGGAAAAAAGGAGATGTCTTCCAAGAACTGATTCTCTGGACTGCTTAGAAAGTTAATAACTGGTTCTCCCAAATGGGTGCGAATTGGCTGAATCCCACTACTGGTGCCTCAACTTATGACTGTCATGAATACAATGGAAATTCCACGTTCCATTACTGTCCTAAGTTGAGGACTACCTGTACCTGTCAAGAGAAGTGGAGGATTGAAAGAAGGCAAGTTGTTAAACCACTGTCCCCAAAGGTGATTTTTCAAGAGGCAACGGGACTTTTTTGTTTTTCTTTGAAGATGTTTTGCTTCTCATCCAAGAAGGTTCCTCAGCTCTGACTGGATGTTGCTGAGTTGAAAAAGCTTCTTGGACGAGAACTGAAAAGTCTTCAAAGAAAAACGAAGAAGTCCAGTTGCTTCTTGAAAAAGCATCTTTGGGACAACCATGACCTGGATGACTGAGATGTGTATAAACCACTGCACAGAGCTTATAAACAATACAACTCTAAATAGAGCCGAGGTGGCGCAGTGGTTAGGGTGCAGTACTGCAGGCCACTTCAGCTGACTGTTATCTGCAGTTCAGCGGTTCAAATCTCACTGGCTCAAGGTTGACTCAGCCTTCCATCCTTCCGAGGTGGGTGAAATGAGGACTCGGACTGTGGGGGCGATATGCTGACTCTGTAAACCGTTTAGAGAGGGCTGAAAGCCCTATGAAGTGGTATATAAGTCTAATAAATAAATAAATAAATAAATAGGGAGAAAAATACTAATAAACAGACAGATTTCAGAATAGGGAAAGGGAAAGAGTTGACACAAGTCATATAAGGGTAAGAACAAGGAATACAAGAAACAAGTTTACTTTATCTTTACTGAATAATGCTGGAATGCCTGTGAAGATTTAATGAGTGGGCTAAAACATCTTACTATTTTCAGTATTTTGTCTTTACAATGGACAGGAATGTACTACAATAACTAAATTTGGAGCAAGATGACGGGGGCTTTTTTAGATTACTTTATCACACCTTATTTTTATAAAAAAATTCAAGGCAGCAAGCATACTTAATATTCCATCTTCCTCCTATTTTTCACACAACAACCCTGTGAATTGGATTGAGAGAGAGTGATTGGCCCAAAGTCATTCAAACAGCTTTCATATTTATAGTGGGACTGGAATTCACACTTTGTTGCTATCTAGCCTGGTGCCTGAACAATTAGACCAAACTGGACGAGGATAAGTGTTGTGGCCCAGCAGGAGCCGTTGGAGCTGCCACCAGACTCCGACAGCGAGGGGCCCTATGAGTCGGCTCTGGAGGATGTGGAGGACCCTGGACAGGGTTCCGACTCCCAGCAGGGCGCAGAGAGGCAGGTTGGCCACCAGGAGGCACCTGAGCCTTGGACCAGTGGGGCGGAGACAAGGGAGTGTGATCTGGACATCAGCAGTGGGGAGGAGCCAAGGGAGTTGTTTCTAGATGCCTGGCACCAGAGAGCTAATAAGCGTAAGGAACAATTACACAATTACAGGAGGTAATTGCACTCAGCTGGTGGTCATTAGGCTCCTCTCCAGACTATAAAAGAACTGCTTGTGCACACACCCTTTTGCAGAAGTCAACGCAGGAACTAATGTTGGAGAACATTATAGTGAGCTTGGCAGGCTAGATTGCTGCCATAGCTTATCTGTGCTGGATTGCTGCCCAAGCTTCTCGGTGCCAGTTTGCTGCCAAGGACCTGTCTGTCTGTTAATTAAATGCCGTAACTTATCTTTGGCTCGGAGTGTGTTGGTGTGGGATGAGGGGGGTCAGAACAGATAGGTAAAGATTCATACTTCCTCCATATCTCTGTGGTTTATATAGTAAATGTGTTATAAAAATTGTAGGACTGGAAGAAATTAAATTGGACTGAAATAAATTGAACTGGGTGGGTTTTGTAACCTTGACCTCAAGAACAAAGATGATCAGTAGATAAATAGAGACTAACCCTAGGGAACTATATATCTGCAAATTTAAACACAAGCGTGAGATGTAAACATTTTAGTGATAACAGTGGATTTTCTAAAAATAATATCCTATGATAGTTGGCCATTAAGGAACACACAGAGAAGAGATAAGATCTTCTTGAATTATGGTGTTCAAGATTAAAAAAAAAAGTCATCTTCAGCTATTCCCCAAGTAGTATTTTCCTTCCCTTTCCAACACAATTTTGGCTCTGGATGCAACCTCCCATATTTCACCGATGATGTGACTGCTGATGTAATCAGAGTTTCAGATCTGCCCAACCTCAGGAGTCACTTTGGATTGGTGGAACACACCCTTTCTCTCCAGGTGCCGGAAATTATCCCACATGGCCCTTTTGGCTTCAGTATCTTTCTGCAGAGGCTTTATGCTGCCATGACACTCAATATCGGAACTGACAGTGTAGATTAAGATTAAGATTTAGTTTATTTGTATGCCGCCCTTCTCCGGGAGGGACTCAGGGCGGCGAACAACTCAAGCGGGGGGAAAGGGGAACATAAAACACAATACACGTAATTAAAATAAACAAGAATCATACAACCATACAAGTCGAGAGCGGAGGGGAACTCATCAACCCCAGGCCTGCCAGCACAGCCAGGTTTTGACGGCTTTCCGGAAGGCCTGGAGAGAGGTGAGGGTCCGAATCTCCGCGGGGAGTTCGTTCCAAAGGGCCGGAGCTGCCACAGAGAAGGCCCTCCCCCGGGTAGTAGCCAGGTGGCATTGGCTGGTGGACGGAACCCAGAGGAGGCCAGCCCTGTGTGATCTAACGGGTCTTTGGGAGGTAATTGGCAGCAGGCGGTCTCTCAAGTACCCAGGTCCAATACCATGAAGTGTAGATCCAGCACACTTTTAAAAGAACAATAAACTCGGTTTATTTCATTCCTTGTTTAGAGCATATAGCACATTAGGTTCTTGCAAAAGCATTCATCATGTGCCACACAGGTTGGTTTAAACCAGGAAAGTAAAGTAAAGTTCTTCCACCTGTGTATTTATTTCATTATTTATTGATTAAACTTACAAGCTACCCATCTTTCCCAGAGGCAACTCTAGGCAGCTTACAATCAAGAAAAATAACTGTATAAAATACTAGAATACACAGTAATACTAAATTTGGTTTAAAATTGACAAAGATGGGAAGGAAGAGAGCAAGATGCACACAGGGAGAAGGAGGGGAGGGGTCTTATCTTAGTCCAGTAACTTCCAAAATAACATGCCCCCCCCCCCCCCATTGGGGCCTCAAGCCAGTTGGCAGAGCCAGGTCAAAAAAGTGGGTGTGGAGTTCACCTGAGGGAAGGAAGTAAACTTTTTAAAAGGATTGCTAGTCCTGTTACCACTGTACATATTATGGTTCCACCACAAAACCGTGCTCGACTAAACCGCGTCCGACTAAACCGCGTAGCTGACGTCATCAACAGGGCAACAACAGCGCGGAGACAGAAGCACGCTGTAAACCCTAAACCTAAAATTAACCCCTAAACCTAAACCTAACCCCCCTAAACCTAATCCTAAACCTAACCCTAAACCTAACCCTTAACCTAACCCTAAACCTAATCCTAACCCTTAACCTAACCCTAACCCTAACCCTAAACCTAACGCTAACCCTTAACCTAACCCTAAACCTAACCCTAAACCTAACCCTTACCTTAAGTTGAATCGGCTTGCTTTCCAAGCGCTATTTAAAGCGCCCTTCTTTCTCCGCGCTGGCTGTTGTCGCCCTGCTGATGATGTCAGCGACGCGGTTTAATCGGGCGCGGCTTAGTCGAGCGCAGTTTTGACGGGTCACGCATATTACAGGTGTTTTCCTGGGATTTTGAGGGCTGCATTTTTTACTGATATTATCTTAGTTTTTTCTGAATCCATTCTGGATATGGCAACATGAAGTGCTAATGGCTACAAGGTTAGAACAGATTCATGTGATCCATCCCTGCCAGTTGCTTAAAAATCATTCCATTATTACACTACGAAATGGCTCATTCATCGTCTCCTGCCTTCATTCCACATCCTACCTCTCTCTCCCTCTGTGGCTTGTCAACTGGCTCAGTTTTAAGCCTAGATTTAGCATGCCGTTTCAGAATATAGTTAGATCCATGTTCAGAACTAGCCCATCTGACAGGTCACAGGGGACAATGAGAGTATGCACTGAATGAGAACTGGGTTGGCTCCCTCCGGCTTCCCTCCACATACAACTACAATCTATTTGTAGCACAACTTGATTGGTAGATAAATCGGACATTTAAGCCCCTGCTTAGACTATTCTACTCAATAGAACATTAGGAACTGTTTGTCCTAAAGGGAAAATAAGGTGGTGTTACAACAGGCCCTAGGGATGGTAAACAAAGCAACTCAATCTTTTTTTATTATAATGTTTTAAATGGAATAACAATAGTAGAAGAATGGCAAAGAAAAAGAATAACTGTGTGAATGTATAATTGTATGTAAGAGAATAAATGATAGTAAGAATATAAAGCACAATATAGGTAAACAATATTTTGTTATAAATAGCTAAGTATAAATAAATATAGAATTGTACATAAAAATGGATAACGAATAAGGGGACCATGAATGCAAAATAGAAATGTATAGAAGGGAAAACACTAACTGTAAAGAAACCGATACGGAACTGCAGTATGATATATGATGGAACTTCTTGTTCCTATGTTGTTTTAAGTCGTGTGTTTGTTTTTGTTGATGTGTTTATGTGTTTAAAATAAAAAAAAGGAACTGTTTGTCCACAGGCAGGTGGGAAAAGAAATTCCAGCTCCTGGAAACTGATACCAAGTGAAGTATTATAATTCTGCTTTCTTGTCCTATGGCACTACGACAGAATCTCACAAGCCTGCAGTTTCCCCTCTCTCTCCTATTTTATATGAAACAGAATCAAGATAGGGAAATTTCAAGCTTTTTCTTCCCTTATCTCCTATCTAAATTGATCGATACATAATAGTTACTGAATTCCCTCCTTAAGGACATCTCCATATTTCTTTACAAGAAATCAATCGGGGATAATTTGTCCATTCTTTTCTTTAATTTGAGCTACAATAAATTAGGACTGGGCAATTAGAGCAACACAATGAATGTCACCATACCTTTCTGCCAACCAAAGGATTCCTGCACCACTGCCCTCTGGTAGCTCCATAAAAGTACCATGGACTTTTAACTAATCAGCCATTTCTGGGCCAAAAAAAGGATGGCCTTTCCTTTACAATAAGAGAAAGAGAAGGAGAGGAGGGTGGAAGGGAGAGAAAGAGAGAAAGAGAAGGAGAGAGGGCAGAAAGGGGAAGAGAGAGGGTAGGAGTAGGGGAGAGGTAAGGGAAGAAAGAAGGGGAAGGAGAGGAGGAAGGAAGGAAGTAGAGAAGGAAGGGAGGGAGAAAAGAAAGAGAAAATAAGGTGGTGTTACAGCAGGCGCTAGGGATGGTAAACAGAGCAACTCAAATTGTATATTATAACCTTTTAAATGGAATAACAATAGTATAAGAATGGCAAAGAAAAAGAATAACTATGTGAATGTATACCTATAATTGTATGTAAGAGAATAAATGACAGTAAGGATATAAAGCACAATATAGGTAAACAATATTTTGTTATAAATAGCTAAGTATAAATAAATATAGAATTGTACATAAAAATGGATAACAAATAAGGAGACCATGAATGCAAGATAGAAATGTATAGAAGGGAAAACACTAACTGTAAAGAAACCGATATGGAGATGCTGTATGATATACGATGGAACTTCTTGTTCCTATGTTGTTTTAAGTCATGTGTTTGTTTTTGTTGATGTGTTTATGTGTTTAAAATAAAAAAAGAATCTGCAAAAAAGGGAAAAAGTGCATAAAAACGAAGAAACAAAAATACACATAGATTATCCCCCTGGTTGAATACTGATGAATGTATTTCAACAGTAACAGTTTCCCCACTCCCCCACTCGTAAAATAGGTGTATAATTTATGACCTTCTACATCTTTTATTTGCTAAATTACCATATGACATTAAAAAATATTACAAATATGAAAACCTATTATCTATTTTCTGATGATGTAGGTTTGTCTTGTCTTTTTTTCTTATCTTTTTGGGACTGCGTATTTTAATTTTAGAAATACAATTTAACGAAAAAATATTTAAAGAATAATCCGTAAGCAGGATATCTCACCTTTTAGGTATGCGATGTGAAATGATGGTCTACAACAGTGTTTCGCAACCTTAGCAACTTGAATATGTCTGGACTTCAATTCCCAGAACCCCCAGCCAGGATACTAGGCCCATACCTCAAGTTGCCAAGGTTGAAGAAACTCTGGTCTACAATAATTATCATTGGCAAGATTAGAGGAAAAAGGAGAAATTGGATAAGGCAGAGAGAGAGGATGAAAGACATTACAGTTTTAGAATGATTGTGGAAAAGCTACCAACAATTACTAGTTGGGTCAAGATGACAAGTTTCTCCATGAAGTTCCCAGGATAGGAATGTGACTGGCTGACATCTAGTTTGCACTGCTTGAAGTGCAAAAACACAACACAACAACGTATTTTGAGATGTGAACTGGGAGTATGAAGGCATTCCCTCCTCACACCAGATATTAGGCCGGAGGCTGCCTCTTCTCGGTGGAGGCAGCATCCCCAAAAGCAACTTTCCCACCTCTTTGGATAGTTTTAACCAGCAAATAAATCTATTTCGGTTGCTTTAATTACATTTGATCCCATCGCTGTTTGTCCATTCATGCAATGCTTTCTGCTGCTTTCCCTCCTCCCACCACCAACACCCCTTCCCCCCCCCCCAAAAAAAACCCTTCCTCCACCCCGCCTTTCCTTTTTCTATTTTTAATTGTTGAAAGAAATGTCCTTCTGGGTTTGGCTCCAAGTGGGGGAAAAGACACTGGAGACATGGAGGCTGCTTGGAAAGATGGTTTATTGTTGGACAGGACCACATGGCTTGAGCCCTGAACAGAAAAGGGGATCACATGCTTCAATGTTGGTGGAGAAGAAGAGAAGGGCTGAAGGAGGGGCTTGCTAGGCTTTTTATACCCTGTTTAGTCCTACCTCTCTGTTTCCTGTTCCTGTGTAAGAAATGTATTCTGATTGGTTGTCAGACTCCCATGGGGCCATGCAGGGGCAACTCCCTAGGCTGTGTTTTGAGTCCAGGTATGGTTGAGTTCTCAGATGCCATGTGGTCAGTTGAGTAAAGGGCCAATATTATCATGCCTTTGCTCCCATCCCCCCTGGGGCTGAAGTGGAGAAGTCTTTGTTAAGCTTATCTCACAGATATCTTAAAAGGAATGCCCCATTTCTTTCATGTATTCTCCCAGGAATTAAAAAAAAGTAGCATACAAATCATTGACCCCCCCACCCCCATATGCTAAGTTAAGTTGCCTGATAGGCTATCTATCTTGTATTGAAAAAATGGGGCAATTATTAAAAGCATGTAAATTTAAATTAAGTTTTTTTTTAAAAAAAACTTAATTTAAATCCTTTCTCATGGGTATGAAGATTATTCCCATCTCTGCTTATGCTCCAGAAACTCAGGAAATTGGAAAAACAAAATTAGGGCCTTAATGTACCATGCAGTGTAAGTTGTAAAGATAACGTTGAACTTTTATTGCTATAATGGGGTCTCTGCGTCATAATTCACCTTGGTGTTTTAGGTCCTCTTCGGAAATAGGCAGACATTGGGGAAATGGCGTTTTTAATAGCGGAATATAAATACTCCTGATGAAACTGAACAAGTTTGAAATAATTTTAGAGGCAGAAACTGAACAAGTTCCCAGACTACCCAGCAGTGATGGGTTTCAAAAATTGTTCAAACCTACTCTGTGGGTGTGGCCTCCTTTGTGGGAGTGGCTTGCCATCCATGTGACCAGATGGGAGTGGCTTGACACCCATGTGACCGGATATGAAGATGCCGACGACACTTGTCAGAACCACCTTAAATTACCTCACACACAGCACTGGCATGCATAAGAATAGGATGTAAACTTGTTTTTTAAAAGGCATCTTTGGTTTGCGTTAAAACAACTTCAACACCCGCAATGTTCTGATTGCACCACAAACGCAGTAGTCATCCTTACCTTTCACAGAGGCACTGAGTTTTATAAATAGGAGCATGATAGTGTAGAATAATCATATCCAAGGACCAGTGGTGGGTTTCAAAAAAGTTTGGAACCTCTTCTGTAGGTGTGGCCTGCTTTCCGGGTCCACTGGTGGAACATCTTCTAACCGGTTCGGTAGATTTGACGAACTGGTTCTACCGAATAGGTGCACACTGGTAGGAACCCACCTCTGCTACCCAGTCACTTTCTGTAGCTCCATCTGGAGTTCTCTTATTCTAAACAGTTTCTGATACTACAGAAATAGAAAAGAGCAGAAACTCAACACATACATAATGACCTTGTAGAAACATCTAATAGATTTTCACCTGGTGTTCGGCTACGATTTGGAAGGTGTTCCATTAATATCACTCATGGGTGCTGGTTTTCCATCCTTCCATTATAGCTACTGTAAATTAATCAGAAAATCTCTCTCCAGTGCTGAGACGGGCTTCATTGTAAGATAATCATTGTGTGACATCTGGAAGATCATAGACTGCATGTCTTCTACATTCCATTTCATCCATGCTCAGAATTTCCAACCACAGGATTTGATTTTCAAATGTTACCTTATGAGAGTAAGAATAATAATAATAATAAAAGATCTTTATCTTCAAGGGATATGAAAACAAGGCAGTAATTGCCTCTCAAAAGCAGATGTGGAGGGCAGCAATAACGTGTCTTCTCATTCTCTAGTCCATGTTCCTAATCTGAAGGACACAGCTTGCATGCCACATGGCTAAAGTAGCCCAATCCTCTTAGGTAGAGTACATGTAGAAGGCTCTGTACCATTTGTAGGCGGTGTTGAACATTCCCTCCCCAATTTGTCTCCTTAAGGAATTGGAGACACACAGTCTTGTCCTCAGAAGACAAGAAAAATTAGGCTACCTCTGGTTAAGAAGCAGTGGTTTCTATGCTGTTGCTCTTCTTTTTCCATTTTCCATTAGTCATCACTTCCATATGGGTCACGCATAATAGTTTAGTGCAGTGTTTCTCAACCTTGGCAACTTGAAGATGTCCGGACTTCAACTCCCAGAATTCCCCAGCCAGCATTCGCTGGCTGGGGAATTCTGGAAGTTGAAGTCCGGACATCTTCAAGTTGCCAAGGTTGAGAAACACTGGTTTAGTGTATACTGAACAGCTGTAAAGATGTCCAAAGCGACACTCAGGTTTCACGTTTGAATATATTACTAAATATAATGACATTAGAATACAATATAATGGCAATTTATTTCATCGTTTTCTCCAGCTCTGAGCAAATGTTTACTAAATACAACGATGTAAATTACATCCTTTGTATTGTGATCCCTGTTAAGCACTTAAGTCTTCAGTTCCGGGCAAACGTTTATGAAATAAAATGATCTAAATTGCATCCTTCTGCATCGTGACCCATGACGTACTTAACTGTAGGGCGAATAACGATCTCGTTTGTCTTTGGAAGTGAAATATGTCACATAAAAACAGAATGATCTGATTGAAAGAGAAAGATGAAGAAATGACACTATTATTACCGTATATCCGTGACCCGTCAAAACCGCGGAGGACAAAATTGCGCTCGACGAAAGCGCGCATTTGACGTCATCACAGCGCGACGAAAAAAATTAAAAATTGAAATAAAAATAAAATTAAAGCAAGCCGATTCACATAAAGGTAAGGGTTAGGTTTAGGGTTAGGGTAAGGGTTAGGTTAAGGGTTAGGGTTAGGTTTAGAGCATTAGGGTTACGTTTAGCATTAGGTTAAGGGTTAGTGTTAGGTTTAGCGTTAGGTTAAGGGTTAGGTTTAGGGTTAGGTTTAGGGTTAGGTTTGGGGGGGTTAGGGTAAGGTTTTCGCTTTATTTTTACATTTTTCGATCACAGCGCGATGTTTTCGTCGCGCTGTGATGACGTCAAATGCGCGCTTTCGTCGAGCGCGATTTTGTCCTCCGCGGTTTTGTGGTGGAACCCCGTATATCTCTTACGTTGCTTTTAATGTTTTCGTGTATTTTTAGTTTTATAGTTTTACTCTTGTTTTTATTCCGTTTCGACTTTTGATCGGGAGCTACCCAGAATTGGTTATAAGACAGCTATATAAATGTAATAAATAAATAAATAAATAAATAAATAAATAAATAAATAAATAATAAATCTTTTTTTATATATCATTTAATAATTTCCAGTGTTATTATTCCAGTCGCTGTTATCCTAAGGAGCAAAAAAAAGGCAGGAATCTTGTAGTACCTTTTCCAACTGACGAATTTTATTAAAAAGCACACACATTTGTGAGTGGAAAAGGTGCTGCTACATTCCTGATTTCCTGCCACCAATGACTAAGCCAGCTCTCTGTCTATAACGTCTACAATAAGTTTATTGTAAAGGATAGTCTGTTAATATAAATTAACCCATTGGACGTTACGTTTAGAAAAAACTACAGTATAAAGTACCTTATTTATGGAAGGTACGTAAATATTAATTTTATTCATAAAAATTACACGAATAAAATTGCTGAAGTAGCTTCATTTTCATGTTATTATTATTATTTTTAAAGGTTCTTTTGATTCATCTCAACATAACAATAGTTCCACATTCCAAATCCTCTTGTTTAGTCTATCGGTCATCTTTTGAGGGAGCCAAAGGCACATGTGCTAATGGTTAGTCAAATAGCTACTGTACGCCAAAATCTGCAATGAAAAATACACCGTTTTGCTTACTGTGCCTAAAAGAGTGAAAAGGGGGGGGGGGGAGAACAATAATGTTCACATTATAATTCTTGTGGCTTACAGATGAAATACTTCTTGCAGTCTTTCTTCCAATAGTTTCCAAAGGGTGATTCCTACTTATAAAGCAAACTATCCCATCTTGCTCTAATATGCATTTGGCAGGAATTGAACCGTTTGGACAGAATGACCTTCCCATTGTCCGGCTGAATGCATTTCCAAGGCAATGTGTTATATAGTACAGCTAAAAGTATTTCAGAGACCGAGTGAAATTCAGATGATTTTCTCTCTTAATATAAAAATGTTGCAAAAATTACAAATCAGGAAAAAACTGTTTCATTTCCACACAAAAGATTTATAAGGGATATTATCAGTAGGTGACGTAATGCCTAGACTTCCATATTTTAGTTTTGGAAAGGTTTATTCCATTTTTTGCAAGAGCTTATTTATTGATTTATCGAAGTTGGAGACCGCCAGTTTTCCTCACACCGTGAAGTACAAAGATGAAAGTGATACCAAGGTAAACAATTATAGAGATGAGGATATGGTCAAACTAATCATAATCAAACCTACAAGCAAATATTGATTTTTATATGTTTTTTTTTAATTTGTTTCTCTGTACTTTTGCTGAGCTAAGCTGTAATTTCAGCTTTTAAATGAACCATCCAATTTATTCATGAGGCATGTGCTCCAAATTGTGACTGAAGGCAGCTAGAAGTCATTAAAAAAGAAAAAAGAGTAGGGGGGATAACTAAATGATAAGAAATAAAACATCAAGTACCCTGTGAATTTAGAAATATGTCTCTTCTGACCTGGGTAAGAATTGCTTGGCCTGCTTGAAGAAGATGGCTGAGACCCTTGAAAACCTGGGGGCAATCCCTCATTAAATATAGGTCCTCCCCAGTGGTGGGTTTCAAAAATTGTTCAAACCTACTTTGTGGGTGTGGCCTCCTTTGTGGGAGTGGCTTGCTGTCCATGTGACCAGATGGGAGTGGCTTGACACCCATGTGACCGGATATGAAGATGCTGACGACACTTGTCAGAACCACCTTAAATTACCTCACACACAGCACTGGCATGCATAAGAATATGATGCAAACTTGTTTTTTAAAAGGCATCTTTGGTTTGCGTTAAAACAACTTCAACACACGCAATGTTCTGATTGCACCACAAACGCAGTAGTCATCCTTACCTTTCACAGAGGCCCTGAGTTTTATAAATATGAGCATGATAGTGTCGAATAATCATATCCAAGGACCAGTGGTGGGTTTCAAAAAATTTTGGAACCTCTTCTGTAGGTGTGGCCTGCTTTCCGGGTCCACTGGTGGAACCTCTTCTAACTGGTTCGGTAGATTTGACGAACCACTTCTACCGAATAGGAGTGAACTGGTAGGAACCCACCTCTGCTACCCAGTCACTTTCTGTAGCTCCATCTGGAGTTCTGTTATTCTAAACAGTTTCTGATACTATAGAAATAGAAAAAAGCAGAAATTCAACACATACATAATGACCTTGTAGAAACATCTAATAGATTTTCACCTGGTGTTCGGCTACGATTTGGAAGGTGTTCCATTAATATCACTCATGGATGCTGGTTTTCCATCCTTCCATTATAGCTATTGTAAATTAATCAGAAAATCTCTATCCAGTGCTGAGACAGGCTGCTTTCCGGGTCCACTGGTGGAATCTCTTCTAACCGGTTTGGTAGATTTGACAAACCAGTTCTACCGAACAGGTGCAAACTGGTAGGAACCCACCTCTGGTCCTCCCATATATGTCAGCCAACTTGTGCCTCAAATCAGGCCAGCCACGAAGACGAGGCACGTCAAAAAATAAAAATGGTAGGACATGATTCTACAATCAAATCTCTATTTTATCTGTATTGGAACGTCAGATAGTAACATGGCTGAGTCAATAATCTGGCTTGTAATATGGCTGGTGTTTTTTTTTCCTGACATCAGACTTGAAGAAAAAAAAAGGACCATTTTAAAAAACCCGACACATCTTAAAAGATGGTTGTCCTATTTTTCTTACGCAAACTTTTTTGTTTCATGAAATGTGAGGTGATAAGCTAGCATTACAAACAGAAATTCTAACTGTTCCTTTAATTGCAGCTCTCCACTGCACCAAGAAGAATCCTGTAGTGGCTTGAAATGACACAATGATCTTCCTGTGAATGAAATTCTGGTTCACTGCCCTTTCACTATTCACAGAAAATGATATATAATTTGGGATATGTGTATGGAAATTTTGCAAATATTGGACAGGGGATACCGCAACTCTTATTCTACAAAAGATAAGGAAATCTCACACAGATATTGCCAGTCGGATATAATACAATACATGTGATGAAGGGATGCAAAGAAACCTCTATACGTTTGCGACCTGCTGATCCTGAATCCTAGGCATACTAGTCCTGGATTTACAACTGGTCACTTAGCAACTTTTTGAAGTTACAATCAGGGACGTGCAGTCAGGGGAGGCAGGGGAGGCAGAGCCTCACCACTGTCATCATGAAAAGAAAAAAAAATGTAAAAGGAAAAAGGCAAGAGCTGAGGTCAGGCTGAGCTAGTTGCTGCCAGAGTCACCGTGGATGACTCTGCTTAGTGCTTAACTGTTTAAAAAAGCCTCTAAAAAGTGCCCTCTACAGGAGGAGGCAGGAGAACGACGTGCTTCATCTAGTCTGACTTTAGGTGTTTTGTAGCAACAGCAATAGCAGTTAGACTTATATACCGCTTCATAGGGCTTTCAGCCCTCTCTAAGCGGTTCACAGAGTCAGCATATCGCCCCCACAGTCTGGGTCCTCATTTCACCCACCTCGGAAGGATGGAAGGCTGAGTCAACCCTGAGCCGGTGAGATTTGAACAGCCGAACTGCCGAACTAGCAGTCAGCTGAAGTAGCCTGCAGTACTGCACTCTAACCACTGCGCCACCTCGGCTCAAGTGATCATTTTATGATCACTTGAGCAGAGTTAAGCAAGGGTTAAAAGCCGAAAAATTCCTGACGTTAGGTGAGGCACGTGGAATTCTGGGAGTTGAAGTCCACAAGTCTAAAAAAAATTGGAACCCACCACTGTGTCAGTGCCTCACCCGCCATAAACCTCACCGCACCTCACAGGTTACAATGGATTCTCCTCAAAAGGTAGTTAAGACCTGGGTTCTGAAATTCTGAGAGACAGGTTCTCCCCATGCCACGTGCCTGTATCTGCAACCAGCCTGCAAGTACCGTGGTGGCGCAGTGGTTGGAATGCAGTACTGCAGGCTACTTTTGCTGACTGCTGGCTGCCAGAAGTTCAGCAGTTTGACCATGAACTCTCAAGTTTTCATCCTTCCAAGATCTCTAAAATGAGGACTCAGATTGTTGGGGGGCAATATACTGGTTCTGTAAACAGCTTAGAGAGGGATGTAAAGCACTGTGAAGTGATATATAAGTCTAAGTGCTAGTGCTATTGCTATTTATTGCGGCCATATGACTGTGACTTACATCATTTTTGCCAAAAAAAGGACATTTGTTTCCAAGTTTTGGCAAAAATGCTCCATTGCAAGCAATGAGTTTGCTAAACAACCACCACCAAGAAAAGTTCATAAAAATGGATTGGTGATATAACGATGCACTTTACAACTATCGTGCTTTTTATCTGTCCATTATGGTCATAAGTGAAAGACTACTTCTACACTGATCCTTTAACACAACCGAAAAAGAAAGACTACTTGATTTTGGAACACAAAATAATGGCAAGAGATTACAGAACAGAAACTATAGCATGCATTGTATAAATTGGCCTTTAATGGAAATAAAATCTAGTTTATTAATAAATTCTTCTGGATATATGACAAAAATGCTTTTTATTCGATCGCTTCCTGGTGTTTATCAAACGATAGTAAAAACTTTTTTAAAAAAAATGTGTCTCAGATCACTCACAGAATAGCAAGGCAATTCTAATAGTCATGCTTAGCCACTGAGAATATATTTGCGTGCGATTACGAATCTGGTTTTGATCCATATGTGGAAACTGTGAAAAATAAGCCAAGAGTATTTTTCCACAATATCCATGATTCTATAGATATTAGATGCGACCTTCTGGACAATAATTAGCAGAGATTTAGGGCACTCCATCCATATCAGGCCCTCCTCAAGAGAAGCCGAGGTGGCGCAGTGGTTAGAGTGCAGTACTGCAGGCCACTTCAGCTGACTGCTATCTGCAGTTCAGCGGTTCAAATCTCACCGGCTCAAGGTTGACTCAGCCTTCCATCCTTCCGAGGTGGGTGAAATGAGGACCCAGACCATGGGGGCAATATGCTGACTCTGTAAACTGCTTAGAGAGGGCTGAGGGCTAAGTCTAACTGCTATTACTAAGTGCTGCAAAATCATTGAACTTTTTTCAGACTGGTTTTGCAGCTATAGAACATCTGGGTGCCAATCACCTTATCCGGTTGCCAAACAGTCTCCTGTTACTTTTTGCTGTCCCTGCCCCCCGGGAGCACTTTGCAGGCATCCCAAACTCTCTGCATGCCCCATTTCTCACAGAAAATGGGGCATGCAGAGGGTTTAGGATGCCTGTAGAGTGCTCCTGGCAGCCTGGAAAGGCAAAAACTTTTCTTTTAAATTTACCTCTTCAAAATCTTGGTGCATTTTATACTCTGGTACATCTTATAGTCTGAAAAATATGGTAGGTTTCCAAATAAATTAGTGCAGATGAACCAATGGGCTTAGAGAAGCCCATTGAACTGATTGGTGCCAGACTTCACATCTGATTTCCAGCTGAGTGTAATTACTTCCTGTAATTACGTAGTTGTTCTTGACGCCAAGTAGCTCTTCGACGGCATGCATCCCGGAACAACTCACTGTTGGTTTCTGGATCACTCTCCCTTGTCTCCTCCCCACTGATCCAAGGCTCAGGTGCCACCTGGTGGCCAACCAGTCTCTCTGTGCCTTCCACATCCTCCAGGGCCGACTCATAGGGCCCCTCGCTGTTGGAGTCTGGTGGCAGTCCAACGGCTCCTGCTGGGCCACAACAGTCTCATATATGTGTTTGTGGCTCCAGAAGGAGAGCTACATCTGTCACATAAATCCTGCTAGCAAATTCTGTATCTTTGCCCTATTATTTTGCCGCTTCCGTGAGCTGAAGGCTTGAAGTATCTTTCCATCCCCTAGTGCCTTTTGCCAGAATTTTTAAAGACAAATGGGACTGCAGCTATCTTTGTTTTAAACCATGTGCTTCATCTGTCTGAGTTTGTTAAGAGCAATGTAAACTAAGGAGAAAAATCTCGCCAGAAGCCCTAAAGGTTATAATTTACCATCACTATTGCTTCAAATGACTCCACTTTGGCTGCTGTGTGCTTCAAAATAAACCAAGGTTTCCTTGGGAGCGTGCCACGGATCCCTCTCCTTTGACCTCCATTAATCACTCTTTCATAAGCCCTAGCAAGCGTCTACTAAGGTTCTTCGAGTGGATCAATGGTGCTACGTACTCAACGGCTTCTAAAATATCTTAATCCTTTTTTGGTTCACTAAGCTTTTTTACACTCTGTTGTAATTAGTTTTGTCGTTGGATTTCAGCAGCAGGACTGCAGAGGTTTCCAACATCTGTGAGATCACTTAAGGAGCTCTATCCTGCATGCTGTTACATGTATAAGTAGCCTTATTGCCTTAAGAGAGGGCATGCCTGGCCCCGTACACTACACATCAAAAAGAAACGAATTTATAAATTACTTAGAAATGCAGCAGTGTTTTTTAGATTTCCTGTCTTTCCCCTGTGCCTTTGCAGAATGTATTTTATGTCTTTTCCACTGCCTTCTCATTTACTTTGTGGGTAGGACAACAGTATACTCGGTCTCTGTGACCTGGAATCATTCCAGAGCTGAGGCCAAAAGTTAGAATCAAGGAATATATGCAAACCATAGACCTGGTTGCTCAAAGAACATAACCTTGAAGTTTGTTAAACAGCTCTTTCTCTCAAGGATAGTCTAGTGTTGTGGCCCAGCAGGAGCCGTTGGAGCTGCCATCAGACTCCGACAGCGAAGGGCCTTATGAGTCGGCTATGGAGGATGTGGAGGACCCTGGACAGGGTTCCAACTCCGAGCAGGGCGCAGAGAGGCTGGTTGGCCACCAGGAGGCACCTAAGCCTTGGACCAGTGGGGAGGAGATAAGGGAGAGTGATCCGGACGCCAACAGTGAGTTGTTCCTGGATGCCCGGCACCGAAGAGCTAATAGGCGTCAGGAACAGTTGCGCAAGGACAGGAGGTAATTGCACTCAACTGGTGGTCATTAGGCTCCTCTCCAGACTATAAAAGATGGCTTGTGCACACACCCTTTTTGCAGAAGTCAACGCATTAACTAATGTCGGAGAACATTATGGTGAGCTTGGCAGGCTGGATTGCTGCCAGGGCTTATCTGTGCTGGATTCCTGCCCCGGCTTATCTGTGTTGGTTTGCTGCCAAGGACCTGTCTGTCTGTGAATAAATTCCATAAAGTATCTTTGGCTTGGAGAGTTTTGGTGTGGGACGAGGGGGTCAGAACAGTCTAGTATTCAACCTGAGCTGATGGGTTGGGCCAGTGCAGAACTAGGTGCTGAGAATGTACTTAAGGTTTTTGGTTTTATAGCTCAGGGTCATAGAACCTCCAGCCTTCTAGGGATGGCTGAATTACAACTCCCAGTAGCCTCGTGGTTAATGGAGATGGAACAGTGGTTTCAGCAGCATCTGAAGAGTAGCTTGCTCACCATCCTTTGTGAAATTTCACTGTGTGAAGTCGTTGCATACAGAGCCAAAGGATCCCTCTTCTAGTCTTGGTAGTTTTGGAGAATAGCAATAGCACTTAGACTTATATACCGCTTCACAGTGCTTTTACAGCCCTCTCTAAGCGGTTTACAGAGTCAGCATATGGCCCCCAACAATCTGGGTCCTCATTTTACTGACCTCAGAAGGATGGAAGGCTGAGTCAACCTTGAGTCAGTGAGACCCGAACTGCCAAACTGCTGGCCAGCCGGTGATCAGCAGAAGTAGCCTGCAGTACTGCATTCTAACCACTGCAGCTCTTGCATTCTAACCACTGCACCACCGCAGAGAAGGTAGCAATGGAAGATAATCAGAAGAAATAGAAGCAGGCAATTAGAAGTCTGAGGCAGATTTAACGTTAGGGTGTGAAAAGAACCTTTTCTGTCACCTAGAAATACTAGCAAATATATGTATAAGAAACAAACAAGTATGAACCTCACTGAGTGAAAACAAAACAATTTTCAAAGATGCATATCTGTAACCGCTTGGGGTAAATTGATGGTTTCAAAGCATCCCACATAGCTGTTCCTGATCATTAAACGCAGTGGTGGGATTCAAAAATTTGTACTACTGGTTCTGTGGGCATGGCTTGGCGGGCGTGACTTGATGGGTGTGACAGGGGAAGGATATTGTAAAATCTTCATTCCCTCCCCTCTCCAGGGGAAGGTTACTGCAAAATTCTCATTTCCTCCCGATCAGCTGGGATTCAGGAGGCAGAGAATAGGTGAGGGTGGGGCCAGCCAGAGGTGATATTTACCGGTTCTCCGAACTACTCAAATTTTCTGCTACCGGTTCTCCAGAACTGGTCAGAACCTGCTGAATACCACCTCTGATTAAATATGGAAGTTAGGTAATTTTAAGTTATTTCTCATGTTAGGGAGAGCACATGACCAGTTTATGTTGTAGCTACATATAGAGACCAGCAATATAAATTACACATTGATAAATTATTATTTCTATTCATGCTGCACAGTTCAATATTTATGGAAGCTTCTAATATTTTTCTTTGTTGTTTGAATTTACTGATTTTAAGAAAACCTCCACAAGAGGAGAATTTTAATAACTTTGAATTAGTAAACTCATTAACTCATCTGTCGCTGGTTTTGTTACAAAGTTGGGAATGCCAACTATTTCCTTCTGGAGTGTTAAAAAGATCCTATTTTATTCCATTCTACTCCTAACTAGTTCATGACTCGTATCAATATAAATGTAATCTAATATTTGAGTAGGGAGGTAAGGACAAGCTGTGGTAATCCAAAAAATATGCTTAGCCATAAATATTGTAGAACTGCCTTCCTGCACTCATTCATCATTCCACACTCCAGTAAAAAGAAAGGTTATAGCAAACTATTTGATGCACAGCTCAGGAATACACTACAAAATAAACTGACATTTTCAATTTGACTTTAGGGAGCATTTCTTGGTATTCCATCTCTTTTTTAAACAGAAATTTAAGTATTAAAGATACAACATAATCTCATACTACCATATGTGATGGATTTGCATAGAAGCTAAAAGATACTGGGCTAAAATCCACATGTGGTTGGAGAAAATGATACAAAAACACATAGACTTTAAACCAGAGATTTTTTTTATTTAGAATCATACCAGAAACATATAATAAAGATCTGAAATATTTGATTGTAAATGTTTTAACGGCAGCTAGAATTGTATCTGCAAAAAATTGGACAAACGAGATAATACCAACGCAAGAAGTTATTCGAAAAATAATGGAATGTGCTGAAATGAGTAAATTGACATTTGAAATTAGAGAACAAGAAGATGAACAATTTTATAAAGTATGGGATTTGTTCTATCAGTGGTTAGATAAAAAAATATGGAAATGAAAAATTCTGGAGAAGTCTTTCATATTGTAATAATAGAATGAGATAAGTGATATCATATTAAATAGATAAATATTACTATTGAATAGATTTAAATGATGCAATGGAATATTGGTATATATATGAATCAAATATTTAGAATATTTTGTTTAAAATGAAGGAATAACAATTGTTGAATAACAACAACTGTTGAATAACAGTTGAACATATGATGTACAATGAAAACAATGTATCTATCTATATTTGATGGATAATCTGTGAGCCAAGGTGGCGCAGTGGTTAAATGCAGCACTGCAGGCTACTTCAGCTGACTGCTATCTGCAGTTCGGCGGTTCAAATCTCACCGGCTCAGGGTTGACTCAGCCTTCCATCCTTCCAAGGTGGGTAAAATGAGGACCCAGATTGTTGTTGGGGGCAATATGCTAACTCTGTAAACCGCTTAGAGAGGGCTGAAAGCCCTATGAAGCGGTATATAAGTCGAACTGCTATTGCTATTGCTATTGCTATTGCTATTGTTGTATGTTGGCAAGGAGATAACTAAAGATCTTGAATACACATTTATATGCTCACAATCAGTATTTGAAGATGTTCTTTTAGCCTTACTTTGTCCTGAGTTATTGCAATTTGTTAATCAATGCTGATCTTGCATTTTTAATTGCCACCTTTCCTATACTCTTCTCCTAAATTAATTGGTGTTTGAATTCAGATTATGGAAGGAACAAAATGGTTTAGTATTGCCTGATATGTTAATGGATATTATCAAATGTTCTTAATTATTTGTATTGTCAAATACTTTTCAGATACTTGTAACAGAAGCTAGTAGTATCAATGGCTTTGTATAAATATAAGGATCATTCATCATCTCACATAAATATACTGTGTGTATATCTTTTGGGAATGAGAGATGTTTGAGATTGAGATATGCTTGAGAGGCTTTTTGAGAGAAATGGTATAAATGTTTTAAACAAATTTTCAAAAAGACAATGTTTTTATTACTTCCTTCAATTTACGTTCACATTCAGAAAATTGACAGATTCCCAAGTGATCATCTCTACAGGATTTAATAAGTGATTCAAGAGAAATAGTTATTCTAAATTTTATTTGGTTCCTCCATCCTTTAAAAAAAATTGTGTGTGAGATGCAGACGGACAATAAGATTTGTAATATATGTTCTCCGGACATTTATTAGAAAAACATTTGCATATTTCTACTTGAAAACAAACTAGAAGAGATGTAAATTGCATAAAATATGAGGTGACCATTCATACATCGCACATAGATTAAAAACAGAACACTGTAGATTATTTTTCAGGGGAGATTACAAAGGGAGAATGCATGGACGTCACAAAATGCAATTTCTTTTTTTTTTCAAATTGGGTGAAAGTGGTTGAAAAACATTTAGAATCTTAGATTGGAATCACACAACTTATAATCATTGAAACATGGAAATAGGACGGCATTGGGAGAGGGGGGGGGGACACTTGCGATTTTTGCTACCAATTCAGCCGAACCAGTCTGAACCGGCTGAATACTACCTCTGGTTCACACATTGCATTAAAATGGCTTATTATATAAGCTGTAATTATCTGGTTTAATTTGGCATTCTAAATGATACATTTAGGAACTAGTGTGTGGTGTAGTGATTAAGGTGTTGAAATAGGCAGGATTGGGGAGACCTAGATTTAGTGTACCTTCAGCCACCGTAACCTGGGGCCAGTCACTCTCTCTTAGCTGGATCTGTATCACAGGAAAGAGTGATCTGTATGTTGCCTTGAGCTGCTGTATGAAAACTAAGATATAAATAAGTACAGTTTTTAGCTATAAAAAGATAAACCAAAACTGAAGAAGCAGCTCCCCGACAAATATGATTCATACAACCTTTTTAAAAACTACTAGTGAACAAAGTACACTTCTTGTATTCATGCTGTACCATGTCAGAAACTATTTCTCAAGATCCTCTGAGAATAAACTAAAAATCCAGCTACCTGTTTGAATAATGACAACAGAGATTGGCCCGCTGTCTCGCTTGGAGAATTTGGAAAGTTAACGGTAATATATTATACCATTTCCATCTTTGCAACTCAAGGCCTGCAATCAAGGTCTGGCCCACAAGGTGCTTAGATCTGGGGGGGGGGGGGTTTACCCTGGAAACAGCAAAGGATGCCCACGGTGTCTCTGCCAGTGAAAACAGAGCTGGGGAGGGCGATCCAAGTAAGAGCCAAGGTGGCGCAGTGGTTAAATGCAGCACTGCAGGCTACTGCTAGATCAGCAGGTCAGCGGTTCAAATCTCACCGGCTCAGGGTTGACTCAGCCTTCCATCCTTCCGAGGTGGGTAAAATGAGGACCCAGATTGTTGGGGGCAATATGCTGACTCTCTGTAAACCGCTTAGAGAGGCCTGAAAGGCCTATGAAGCGGTATATAAGTCCACTGCTATTGCTATATTGCTATCCTCCTGAGCTCCGTTTTCACCTGCTACAGCCTCCTGCAGCTCTCTACCACTGAAAAGGTGCTCAAGTGAGCCGCATGTGGCCCTCATGGGCTCCATTTTCACTGGCAGAGGGCTGCAGAATGTGGAGCTGGCCACATAGATGTATAAGTGGCCACAAGGTGTATAAGTGGAACAAGTCTCAAGACAGAACTGCTGTTTGGTAGGTTGCCAAGAATTATTTTTTTCTTCATCCGCAGGTGTAGGGTCCACTTTTTGAATCAATGAATGCCATTTCATGTGATCAAATGCAGCAACCAGGTCTAATTTGATGATCTTCATGTCTGCATTAATTCTGGCCTGACAAGTTGCCAAGAATATTGTAATAAATTCCAGTAACTGGTTCATACATTATGTTCCTCTACTTACTGTTCCTCAATTCTTTTTTCTACCAATGATCTATATATTTTCTACTGGACCATGCATGACTGGGGAATTCTGGGACTCAAAAGTCCACATGTTTTAAAGTTGCTAAGGATGAAAAACACTGCTCAATGGTATTCCAATGTAGCCAGAGCACAGAATTAATTGGTGCATGAATCAGTACGGTAGAACCATCTTCTTAAACATCCGATTTATTTAGCAGCATGCTAGAATTACATATCGTTCATGATCATCTTTAGTGGTTTATTGAATTACACCCTGAACCTTCCTGTTTCCAAACTTTTTAGAGTAGACTTCAACTTCTTGAGCTATCTTCTCCCCAAAATACCATTTTTTTCATTAAAAAAGCACACAATTATATGTGATATATTTTAATATTTTTATTGAACGAATAGCTTGGGATGAAAGACTGGTATGTATGTTCTGCACCAATCAATTCATCACTAGAAGGGACCAGCTAGTCAACCACTTGACGAGACAGTCAAGTAGGTATCTGATAAACAAAGAATCCTGAGTCTCCTCAAGAATCACCGTGACCCGACAAATGCGCGCATGACAAAAGTGCACCGGCGAAACTGCAGCGAAAAACCTGTGATGTCATAGACACGCCCACAATAACGCGCTGACAAAACCGTGCCCACAAAAGTGTGGTTTAAGTTAAGGTAAGGGTTAGGGTTAGGGTTAGGGTTAGGGTTAGGGTTAGGGTTAGGGTTAGGGTTAGGGTTAGGGTTAGGGTTAGGGTTAGGGTTAGGGTTAGGGTTAGGGTTAGGGTTAGGGTTAGGGTTAGGGTTAGGGTTAGGGTTAGGTTCAGGTTTAGGTTTAGGGTTAGGGTTAGGGTTAAGGTTATTAGGTTGTTATTAGTTGTTTGCTGAAGGCCTCACTTTTGTCAGCACACTGTTGTCAGCGTACTTCTGCACGCATTCATCGGCGCGATTTCAACCTCACAGTTTTCTTGCCGTGGTTTTGTCGGCATGCTTTTGTCGAGCGCGCATTTGTCGGTGAACCAAGAATCACATAACCAAATCAGGGGGAGAAAAGGCCTTTTTAGAAGATGTGGCCCAGAATTGATCTTCCTGATGTTAACAGATTTCAGTGAAGAGGAGAATTCAGAGATATAATTGTTGTGTTCTGGGCTGAGTTGCTCACAGCTCTCCACATCTGTGCCCTTCCCTCCTGTCAACAACTTGATGTTACAAAGAATTAGTATCAGCACAAGTCTTCTTTCTAAGTCCCAGTAGACACTTCTAAGCTTTAACTTATTAAAGACAGGCATGTTTTTGTCTTGTTAATAAAAAGACATGTTATTGATGAGCACTGTACATCAGAGGCACATTAGGTGGGCAGCCACCCAGAAAGGAAACAGTTGTTTCATTTCAATGTGTGGGAACACTTTGTCTCTTTAATGAGATACAGAGTGTGCAGTTTCTCTGGATTTGGTTTGAAGGAACTGATTACCCCAGCTAAGAGCCAAAAAAGTTCTTCGTTTGTCAAGGAAGCTGAGCCAGTTGAGATAAGTGGGATGTGTGAGAGAGGGAGGCTGTCAGGAAGCTCACAATGGCCTTGACTGAACATGGACTGAAGGCTATTTAAAGATGGTTCCCATTGTAGTACTGGGTCCCACACATCTGTACAAAATCATCTATTTTTGGAGGAGGGGGGTAAGAAATCTGGTACATCCTGGAAAATACACGGAAAATGCAGACCGCTGCAGAGCCATAGTAAATAAAATTGTATCTAATTGTCTTGGCTGCTGTTTTCCCTCTGTTTTGATGTTTTGCTTTTTTTAAATAAAAAAATAGTTATCTTATCGATGTTTTTTATTATACTTGCAAACTCAGAATTGCTTTGTGTATATATGGTGACCATATAAATCTAACAAATGAAATAAATCATCGAATTTGAGATAATGTCACTGTGACTGCAGTTGTCCTGTTGATACTGGATGGTATTCAACATAAGCGGTCCAAAATTATTGACAGGCTCTTTGGAGTGATCTTTGGAGAGCCAAGGTGGCGCAGTGGTTAAATGCAGCACTGCAGGCTACTGCTAGATCAGCAGGTCAGAGGTTCAAATCTCACCGGCTCAGGCTTCCATCCTTCCGAGGTGGGTAAAATGAGGACCCAGATTGTTGGGGGCAATATGCTGACTCTCTGTAAACCGCTTAGAGAGGCCTGAAAGGCCTATGAAGCGGTATATAAGTCTACTGCTATTGCTATTGCTATAAGATCTATCAAGAGTATGCTTCCAATTTATCCAAGCGAGTTAGAGTAAAGATGAGCACCTTTTTGCAAGAGTGTAATTCAGTGGTGGGTTTCAAAAAAATTTCGAACCTACTCTGTAGGTGTGGCCTCCTTTGTGGGAGTGGCTTGCTGGCCATGTGACCTGGTGGGAGTGGCTTGTCGGCCATGTGTTCTCTCTCTGTCTCTCTCTCTCTCTCTTTCCTTCCTTTTGTCTCTCTGTTCCTTTTTCCTTTTTTTCTTTCATCTCTCACTTTTTCTTTCTTTTTTCTTCTTTCTTTCTTCCTTCCTTTCTCTTTCTCTCTCTGTGTGAGTCTGTCTGTCTGTCTGTCTCTCTCTCTCTCTCTCTCTCTCTGTCAGTGGTGGGTTTCAAAAATTTTTGGAACCTCTTCTGTAGGTGTGGCCTGCTTTCTGGTGGAACCTCTTCTAACCGGTTTGGTAGATTTGACGAACCGGTTCTACCGAATTGGTGCGAACTGGTAGGAACCCACCTCTGGTGTAATTCCATCAGGAAGGCAGTTTGGTATAGTGGTCAAGGTTCCAAAACTGAACTTAGAAGACTGTGAGTTCTAGTTCTGCCTTCAGTTATGTGATTTTTGGGCTATCAGTCCTAAGAAGAAAGTAATCGCAAATCACTTCTGAAAAACCTTGCCAAGAAAACTGCAAGAACCTGTCCAGGCAATTGATAGACAATGACAAGGAAGGAAGGAAGGAAGGAAGGAAGGAAGGAAGGAAGGAAGGAATCATTCCCAAGAAATGGTAGTGATTTTTTTTAATTAACTCCTTAAACCTACCACATTCACTCTTTTCCTTCCAATTTCCACTATTCCATTCCATAAGTAAAGTGCTAGAGCATAGAATGAGATGTCATGATGTCACCATTTCGGAAATTTATGGTAGGAACTCGAGAGCCAATAAATTTTTCTTGTTTTATTATATCTTTTAGCAGCTTTTTATCATACAACACGTTTAAGTTGTCCGGGAGTGATGAGCTTGGGAAACTTTGTTTTATGGTGATCCCATCATTCGAGGAGATTAAAGCCATTTTTATCCAACATGTGGTATTTAAGTTGATTTGTTGCAGGATTAAGTTTGATTGTGTTATTTATTGCTTACAATGTATTGTTTACATTCTTGAATGTTAATGCCCTCATTGTAACATTTTATCAATGTTGTACTAGCAATCGACTTAAACACGATTTTTGGTGGAAAAGTTAGATACACACAAACACACACATATGGTTATTGTCATTCTGTAATTCTTCTAGCGGAGTTTTACATTTTTATAATCCTTTGGCCTAATTATAAAATACATACCAGACATTTTGATATTTTCATATTCTTCCTGCCAGTTTTACTTCAGTCTGTTTTTTCTTAGCTAGTAATAAAAGGAAGCTTCAGCACACACATCCCAAATGTAGTCAGAACATCATACAGTGTACGTAATATAAATTATGACAACATCGCATATATCTGAAATATGGATTCTTGCATTTTACAAGCATGTTGTATTAATGATAAAAGCTAAATTAATTTCCAGAAAACATTGCCAGAATTTGACTGCACTTTTAGAATGTACATGTCAGGCCTGCAATTATATTACTTTTAGAGTTTTGCCACACTTTCTCTTATTTCATTATGCTGTTTCATTAGTATAGTTGATGGGAGGGAGGAATAGACAGGAGTAGGATTGTGGAATGTATTGTTACCATTCTTTTCTAGAAGACCAAGGTCATCTTTTGTCTCCGCACTTTGACACCTGACCGGAAGCAGCTGGGTGTGGATGCCAGCGTGGAAGAAGAAGATTGGACCATGTGATGGATTTGTGGGTGTGGGGACAAGATCATGAACTTTTAACTGGGTGGGATTCTGATGTAATTTCCAGAATTGGGATTTACACAGATGTGCCTAAGTTGTCTGCTTTATTAAATTGGAACTTTAAGGATCGTTTTGCCTTGGACTCTGATTTAACTCTACATGATACTTGGAATGCTGACAGTTAGCTTCCTTCTCTCATACACTTTTTCAGACTATAAAAAACAGAACAGCAAAGTGACTAATTGCATGCATCAGAAAACTTATGCCAGGTCTCAATGGATTCATGTTTGTTTTTTTTAAAAAAAATACAAGATGTACAATACAAGCTTAATTACAGATAGACAAATTTCATGGTTGGTTACACAGTCATTCATATTTTTAGTTTGAATCTGGCATTTTTATCTGCCTATCAAATCTTTCCAAAGCACCTGGGATAGGCAGCTGTTGTTATTTGACGGTGTTAAAGCACGGGTGTCAAACTTGGGGTGTCACATTGTCGACATGTGATGTTTCACGATGTTTTCCCCCTTCCCAGAGCTGGGGTGGGCGGGACTTGTGCATGGCGAATCTGGCCCGTGGGCCGCCAGTTTGACACCTCTATGTTGAAGATATCGTAAGTCGCAAACTACCTGAATATCTTTGAGCTGCAACCCTGAAACGTATAGGAACCATTATTTCAGTGTGAACAAGAACTGTCAGCGACATCAAACCTCATCGAACCCCTGTCATCGAACCCCTGATCAGGAGGGCTACTGTCAGCACCTCTTCATTGAGTAATTAGGAAAGAAGACCACGAGACTCCATAGGTGGAAATCAAGTGTACTTTTACTAATTATAAATGATTAAAGGCGTAGCAAAGCGAAGACTGATAATTTAGGCGCGAAAGCGATTGATATATAGAATAACCCATTCCCCACCCCTTGGCATCCCAGTTACAGTCCAATCATAATTCTCCTAAGTGTCAGGTGTGAGATAACTTCGAAAGGCATCACCAAGATGGAACGTCGGTGCCGTTAGCCTTGGCGGGAACCTCCTCCGCATGCGTAGTCCGACAGGCAGCAGAACTCCAGAATCTTCCTCCAGCACAATAAGTAACCCCTCCCAAATACCATGCCCTCCCTCCCCGTTTCATGGCAGCCGAAGCAGCAGCAAAGCAGAGGCTGACAGCTACTTTCTCTTGACATAAACTTAAAAGAAATCCTCTCTTCCTTACCTGGGGTTCAAAACAAAGAGCCAGTGCCTGCTATTTACATTTCAAATCTGTGCACGCAATTGGTAATTATGTAAGGGGTGTCATAGTTTGATTTTGTGCCAAGCGAGTAATGATGCTAATTCCCAACAAGATTACAGGGTTTAATTTGTTTTCCAGTAAACCTCCATAAGACATCGGGTGGAATCCTGTGTAAAAGTTTTTTTAAATGTATATGCCAGTATTTTGGAGTTGGGTTTTACCCATGAGATAGATTTGTTGTTATGGGGATGGCTAATATAAACTATTATGTGAAAGCAAAAAAGTCGAGGTTTGATGTTAATGCCTTATTCCACAGCGCCAAAGGGAGTTGGAAGCCACTGATCCTTTTTTTCCACTTTACAGGGCTAATCCTATAGAGCCGAGGTGGCGCAGTGGTTAAATGCAACACTTCAGGCTACTTCAGCTGACTGCAGTTCTGCAGTTCGGCGGTTCAAATCTCACCGGCTCAAGGTTGACTCAGCCTTCCATCCTTCCGAGGTGGGTAAAATGAGGACCCGGATTGTTGTTGGGGGCAATATGCTGACTCTGTAAACCGCTTAGAGAGGGCTGAAAGCCCTATGAAGTGGTATATAAGTCTAACTGCTATTGCTATTGCTATCCTGTGAGGAAGGCAGGAGGGAAACATTCTGGTGTTGTTTCTAGCCTAATCTTTATTGCCCTGCTTACAGAAACTGTCTCTCTGGTTAACCCTTATTACCATCGTAACAACTAAGGCGAAGTGCCCATCGACCTGAGTAATGTTGAGTTGGCCATGCCCACACGGTCACATGACCACTAAGCCCCGCCTACCCACCTGGTCATTAGGACAGAGAACCGGTTGTTAAATTATTTGAATCCCACCACTGGTTTCGACCCATTTTATGACCTTTTATCCTCTTCTTCTCCACACTTTTCCCTTCCCTTCCCCATTTTCCCTTCTTTTTTCTTTTGCATTTTTTGGGAGTATGTTATATCATAAATTAATAAAATTGTTATAGACGAGTGGCATAGAAATTCTAGTGTGATGTCATTGCAGCCTATAGAGGTTAGAGACACACACACAAAGCAAATTGTAGGATTATTGCATTGTAAATAACATAATCTTTCGCCAACACTTCTGAACTGAAGCTGACGATGGTTTTGTTCTGTCGGGGGAAGACAGTTTATTTTTATCTGAATGATCTAACCCTTTTGCCTTGATCCATTAGAATTTATTCAGCCTACAGCAATTCCTTTTCCCCTTACTCAGCTATCTCTGGAGTCTCACATAATTCCAGTTAGGCGTATTGCCTGAAGTGTCTCGCTGAAAGCCTCTGCGATAAATCACTTTCCTTTTGTGATTTTTACAGAAGTCCAGAGGTGAGATAGACAGATGGAGATATGTCTCTTGAATTCTGTTACGAGCTACATTTTTTAAAAAAGAAATCATCTACTTTTGATCAATGCTTTCTCAACTGTGCGGGTTTCTCTTCCTTCCTCATTATTGTTCTCAGGGAAGTTTGCCTTATGCCCTAAAGGCAGCCGATTAACATTATATTCCCCCTGAAACAGGGGTGGGTTTCTCGCCCCGTTCCAACCGGTTCGGTTGGAACGGGGCCGGCGGCGTCCTCGTGCATGTGCGCAGTGCACGCATGCGTACTAGCGTCTGTGCGATGCTCCAGCTGCTCCTGGAGGATCGCGCAGGCGCTGTAGGCGTCCTGCGCATGCGTGGAAGCGCAGAACTCATCAAAACCGGGTAAGCAACGCAGGCAGGCGGGTGGGCCCTTCGCCGTTCCCGGAAGTTACTTACTTCCGGGTTCGCCGACCAACCGGTTCTCGGGGACCGCCGCGAACCGGTTGAAACCCACCCCTGCCCTGAAATGAATATGATTATTGTGGGTGGGGAAAAAAAACAAGCTTTGATACCACGGTATTTCCCATTGAAAATGATACAATGACCTTTTAGCCTGTGGCTTCCAACTGTTTAGAGACAATCTAGAATAGACTAACAGAATTGGAAGAAACCTTGGGGATCTTCTAGTTTAATCCACTGCTTAGGCAGGAAATCCTATAGCAGTGTTGGTGAACCTTTTTAGCACTGAGTGCCAAGATGGGAGCACGGACGCAGTCATGGGAGAGCACCAGAAACCCGAAGAGCAGCTCCCCAGCGCATATGCGTGGGAGCGCTGGAAACTGGAAGAGCAGTTTCCTGGCGCCAATGAGCACACCTGGAAACTGAGCTTATGGTTTCCGGTGTGTGCATGTGCGCCTGTAACCTGGTCTTCTGGTTTCTGGTGTGCATGCATGCGCGAAGACCAGCTGGCTGGCATACATATGCGCACCAGAAATAGGAAGCTCAGCTTCCCAGTGCATGCATGCATGCCAGGAAGCTGCTCTTCCAATTTCCAGCACTCCCGCACACATGAAGATCAGCGGAACAGCAATAGGCGATGATTGGCATGGTTCACCATCACAGCCTGATATCATTTCAGACAAATGGTTATCCAATCTCTTCTTTAAAATTCCACATTAGAGCATTCACAACTTCTGGAGGTAAGTTGTTCCACTGGTTAATTGTTCTGTCAGGAAATTTCTCCTTCTTTCTAGATTGCTTGTCTCCTTGATTAGTTTCCATCTATTGCTTCTTGTCCTACCCTCGGGTGCTTTGGAGAATAGCTTGACTCCCTCTTCTTTGTGGCAACCCCTGAGATATTGGAAGACTGCTATCATGTCACCCCTAGTCCTTCTTTTCATTAAACTAGACCTACCCAGTTCCTGCAACCGTTCTTCGTGTGTTTTAGCCTCCAGTCCCCTAATCATCTTTGTTGCTCTTCTCTGCACTCTTTCTAGAGTCTCCACATCTTTTTTATATTGTGGTAATCAAAAGTGGATGCAGTATTCCAAGTGTGGCCTTACCAAGGCATTATAAAGTAGGATTAACACTTCACGTGATCTTGATTCTACCCCTCTGTTTATGCAACCTAACTCTCCAATTCAAACAAGCCACCTAAATACCAAGACCTATATGAGTGTATCCAAAAGAGTTATCCTCGTAAAAGGTGCTGCAGATGGTAACGTGAAGATCAGAGAGTGAACTTCACTTTGAATGGTGATGGCGAAAAGCTAGTTCAACTTGGAGCAATTCAACCGGGTTTTACAAGGGGAGGGGAGGCAACGCAAAGCTGATATATTTAATAATGTTGATGTCGAACATCTGCTATGTTGGGATATCTGTGAGCCATTAAGTACCATAAAATTGACCTTTTCTAAAGCTATTCTCTGGAAGAAGATCAATGATACATGGGCAGCAGTGGTGGGATTCAAATAACAACCGGTTCTCTGCCATAATGACCAGCTGGGTAGGCATAGCTCGGTGGTCATGTGACAATGTGGCCATGGCCAACTCACGTCGATGGGCGCTTCGCCTTAGCTGTTATAATGTAATAAGGGTTAACCGGAGAGGCAGTTTCTGTAAGCAGGGCAATAAAGATGAGGCTAGAAACAACACCAGGATTTTTCCTTCCTTCCAGGATTAGCCCTGGAAAGTGGGGAAAAAAATAAAATAAGATTTCTTCCAACAACCGGTTCTCCGAACTGCTTAGAAAGTTACGAACCAGTTCTCCCGAATAGGTGTGAACCGGCTGAATCCCATCACTGCATGGCAGGTTTATCTATATTCTATTCCTACCTATACTTTACACAAAATATTAAGGTAAAAGGTATTTTCCTTTCAGAGGTTTAGTTATTGCATACTATTCACAACTTCAGGTAGTCCTTGATTTATGATCACCATTGAGCCCTAAATTTCCATTGCTTATCAAGACTATTGTTAATTCTGCCCCAATTTTACAATCTTTCTTGCCCTGGTTGTTATGAGCCGAGGTGGCGCAGTGGTTAAATGCAGCACTGCAGGCTACTTCAGCTGACTGCAGTTCTGCAGTTCAGCTGTTCAAATCTCACAGGCTCAAGGTTGACTCAG